>NC_059104.1:179122306-179387306 GCF_020740685.1 Jaculus jaculus
TAAGCACAGAGCAGGTCTTGTGGGGCGTCAGTGACCACTGTGGTGTCATGAACGCAACAGTCAGTTTGTGTTAGGAGGACACACACCAAGGCATACACAGCCTGTGGTTCTCACATCTCTCCACGGCGCCTTCAACAATGTTCCCTGAGCCTTAGAGGGCATGGTAGAAATCTCCTTTAGTACTGAGCTCCTAACAGCCTCTTACTTTCTACTTTGATGAGGTTTTTTAAATTAAGATTTATTTATTTATGGGAGAGAGAAACACAGAGAGAATGGGCATGCCAGGGCCTCTACGCCCTGCAAATGAACTCCAGACGCATGTGCTACTATGTCCATCTGGCTTGTGTGGGTTCTGGGGAGTCTGACCTGGGTCCTTAGGCTTCACAGACAAGTACTTTAATTGCTGAGCCATCTCTCCAATCTTCGGATGAGTCTTGAGTCTCCTCGGTGTCTACCACCATCTCCATAGAGACAGTTCTCTGTCTAGCAGTGAGAGTAGCACTCATATTCTTTCTGCAACCACCTACAATGTTCCCTGAGCCCTGGATGGTTGTGACAGAGGTGACTCGTCCTGCACGAAGCCCTGAGCTTTCTCTTCTTCTTGTCACATTGATGAGTCTTGGGGCCCCGTCTGTAAAAAGAAGGTTCTCTAACCAAAAGCTAGAATAGAACTAATCAAAGGACTTAAACACACACAGCTTTTGATGGGCCTAACATCTCCATTTAGCCAAAGAACAATGGACGCTCTCCTCTAGAGTCTATGGCCTTCCAAGTCATTGGCTCTTGACTCAGGTCTCTGGCAGGAATTCCCTCCCACTGGACAGGCCTCATATCCAATCAGAGAGCAGTTTGATTGCACCCATAACTCATGTGCCACTATTGCACCCATGGGTATATCCTGCCTGGCTGTCAGCTCCATTTTTTTCTCAGTCCTATTTTTCTTCTTCTCCATTTGTTTTAGAAGACGGCGACGCTCAGAAGTAGAAAGAGGCTGGAGAGAGCAACGAAGCAGTTGATGAAGCAAGAAGAACTGAAAAGACTCTACAAGGCTCAGGTCAGAAAGCAGACGAGTGTGTGGCCGAGACCTGGCGTCTGGGTGGGGGCCCTTGGGAGGTTTGTAATGTGCTGGGAGAGGCAGGCCAGGGGCAGGCCAGCCTTCCTTCTTTGGGGAACCAGACCTGTGGACATTCTAAAGGTCCTGGCTCAATCCCTAGCGAGGCTCTGGAGCCTGCAGAGTCCAGGCGTTGAGCTGTCCCACACCCAGCCACCTTCCCGTCTACACACACACCATGCAGAGTGACCCCTGACTCCCTGGTGACAGTGACCTTAGTTTTGTCCTCTGTGAGGATACAAGTCATCCACCACCTCCCTGACCGTGTCTTTGCTGAGCTGAGAGCTAGTGGAGAGCATCTCCATTTCAGGAGGGCACCCAGCATGTAGGGGTCAGCTTCCTGACCTGGGGAGTTACCCCCCACATTTTGGTCCCAGGTGAAGTTCTAGGCATTCTCCCCCTCCCTGAGCACGCCAAGCGTCATCTTGAAGAACTCTCGGACACTTGCAATGACCCCTTATGTTGACCCGCGCACCTTCCATTGCTTTGTCCACTAGGCCCTTCACCTAGCCAGATACTCTTGTGTGCTAGGTTCCTGTAACTGAAACAAAATGCTTGAGAAGATAAACTGCAGAAGAGGAAAGGTTTATTTTGGCTCATAGCACCAGAGGTGGTAGTCCATGGCCAGCTGGTCCTGTAGGGGAAGCACGTCGTGGTGGGAATATGTGGTAGAGCAACCTGCTCCGCTCAAAGCACCCCAGAAGCAGAGAGAAAGAGTGGGATAGGGTCCTCTTATCCCCAGTGACCCAACAGCCTTCTCCTAGGCCCCACTTCCTAAAGGTTCCACTACCACCTGCAAATAACATCCTGAGGACCAAGCCCTTAACACATGAGTCTCGGGGGACATCACAGATCCAAATTGTGAGGTGTTTCTGACAAGAATGAAGTCATTTAACCCAAACTCCTTGATCCTCAAGTCCCAGACACTCACTCAGAAGCCACCTTCATGGCAGGGACAGGGTGACTCCCACATCCTCACCTGTTTCCTTCTAAGAACAACACAAGTCTTTATGATACCTATTGGCAAATCCGGCTCTTTCTCACTGCAGGCTGGAGGTGTTCCTAAGAGGAGAGTTACAGCGGCCTGCCAAGCCCCTAGCAACCCTTTTTAACCTTGGAGAGTCTCACCCTAGTTTGTAAAGAATGAGCACTGTGTTTGTCTGCTGGGCCTGCCATGGCCAAGTACCACAGACTGGGGTTAAACAACAGATGTTTGTTTTCTGGAGGCTAAAAGACCAAGTTCAAGGTGCCATCAGGCTCAGAGTCTGCTGAGGCCTCTGTTCCTGGCATGGAGACAGCGCCTTCCCGCTGTGTCCTCACATGGTCTTCTTGTGTGCATGGGGAGGGAGAGAGAGAATATGAACCCGATGTCTCTTTCCCCTTCCTAAAGGACCGAGGCCTCACCCTTCAGTTAACCTTAATTATCTCCTCAAAGGCCCTGTCTCTGAATGCAATCATACTGGGACTTAAGGCCTCCACATATTTATTTGGGGCCAACAGTAAATCCATAGCAACCACATGGCAGTAACTGCACGGTGATTGCTAATCCGTTTCCCTTCTCCAACAGCTCTACACCACACTGGCAAGAGGCAGGTCTAGCAAGATGCAACTGTCTTTAAAAGCAAGAGAAGAGCCGGGCGTGGTGGCATACGCCTCTAGTCCCAACACTCAGGAGGCAGAAGTAGGAGGATCGCTGTGAGTTCAAGGCTAACCTGAGACTCCATAGTGAATTCCAGGTCAGTCTGGGCTAGAGTGAGACCGTACATCAACCCCCCCTCCAAAAAAAAAAGCAACGGAGAGGAGGGGATAAATTACAAGCAGTTACAAGTAGAATTCCCATCTGTTTTACTTATTTTGGTTTTTCAAGGTAGGGTCTCACTCTAGCTCAGGCTGACCTGGAGTTCACTATATAGTCTCAGGGTGGCCTCAAACTCATGGTGATCCTCCTACCTCTGCCTCCAGAGTGCACCACCATACCTGGCTCCATCTCTTTGAGATCTCCTGTTTTGAGCTTAAATACTCACAGCGGAGGGAGGTCCTGGGCAGATGGCTCAAGTGCTTGAGTGAGGACCTGAGCTTGGGCCCCAGAATTCACATTTTAAAGTCAAACATGGTGGTTCGTGCTGATAATCCTAACACTGCTGGTAGAGATAGGTGGATCCCTGGGGTTCCATTGCCAGCCAGTCTAACCTAACTGGCAATCAGAGACCCTGCTTCCAAAAAAATAAAATAAAAAGTGGGAATTGACTCAGTGGGTAATGCATGCAAATATGAAGACTTGACACTGTAACCCTAGCACCCATGTGAGCTGGGCATAGTGGTACGTACCAATAATCCCAGCACTGGGGAGGTGGAGGCATGCGGGCGCCTAGGGTTTACTGGCTAGCTAATCTAGCCAAATCAGTGAGCAAGAGGTTCAGTGACAGGCCCTGTTTCATGACCACAGCCCAGGGCGGTAAGCTCCCAGGAGGCCATGAAGACCACCTAACCAGGGTACGAGCCCCAGGCTCGCCACATCCTTGAACGTCTCCTTGGGGCCGATTGCACACACAGGTGCTGCCCTGGGCTCATCCCAATGAGGGAAGCACCAAGATCCAGGCCTGGGACTCTCAGAGGGGCCTGCTTAGTGCCGTCTCGTCTGCGGCAGCCTCAGCCTTCTCCTGGGCCTCCACACGTGCGGTCTCCTTGTAATACTCAGTTCCGCTCTTGCAGGCCATCCAGAGGCAGCTGGAGGAGGTGGAGGAGCAGCAGAGGGCATCCGAGATCCGGGGCGTGAGGCTGGAGAAGGCGCTGAGGGGAGAAGCAGGTACGGGGAGGCAGGTCCACAGCCATGGGCTCAGTGTGGATCCAGGAATTGCACTGGGGCGAAGCAAAGAGAACAGGGCCCCTGCTGGGCATCTGTCAACATGGACGTGTGGCGCCAAATCTGTAAAAATTAAGCTCCTGGTTCTACCTGAAATTCCTCTGGGCTTTGGGCTCCTGTCACCTTGGGCTTTGTCACTGGGGTTCCTCTTCACATGAATGATCTTCATAACTCAAAGGTTAGGGGAAAAATCCAGAAGGAATAGTTGAGTGTTCAAGCAATACTAGTTATGAGGCAGAGCCCGGTGTTAGTCTGTCTCTATTACCTGTATGACCTTGGACCAGTCCCATGATAAGCCTTTATAAACTGTATTTCTTTTTTTTTTAATTTTTGTTTGTTTGTTTGTTCATTTTTTATTTATTTGAGAGCGACAGACACAGGGAGAAAGATAGATAGAGGGAGAGAGAGAGAATGGGCGCGCCAGGGCCTCCAGCCTCTGCAAACGAACTCCAGACACGTACGCCCCCTTGTGCATCTGGCTAACGTGGGTCCTGGGGAACCGAGCCTTGAACCGGGGTCCTTAGGCTTCACAGGCAAGCGCTTAACCACTGAGCCATCTCTCCAGCCCATAAACTGTATTGCTTATCTAACGTGGGCTGCATCATAGCCGTTTCCTACCGTACACAGCTGATAGATAGAAGGGCACAAGGAAAAGTCCGGTCAGTGGGCACAGTAGCTGACCCAAAGTGAAGCAATGTGTGGCAGGGGCTCAGATCCAAGGCAAGTTCCCCCAGCAGAGGCCGCCGTGGGCTGGACTGTCAGGACCCTGGGTCTAGAGAGTGACCATGACAGGCTGGAAAGATTGCTCAGTGGTTAGTTACGTGCTCGATTGCAAAGCCTGTCGGCCCAGGTTCCATTCCCAAGGCACCCACCCATGCAAAGCAGGACGGGGGTATGCATTTGCAGCACTCGCAGCAGATCTTGGCTTTCCCTGACACGCACGCACGCGTACGCACACATACACGCACACATAAATGAAACCCTGTCATGGTCTGCTGAGGGATATATACATATCACCAGACACATCCCAGTACAGTCCAAGTGTTGACGCAGGACCAGCACCAAGTGTGACTCAAACAGAACTGAGACGGGCGTGGTGGCGCACGCCTTTAATTCCAGCACTCGGGAGGCAGAGGTAGGAAGATTGCCATGAGTTCCAAGCCACCCTGAGACTATATAGTGAATTTCAGGTCAGCCTGAGCTAGAGCAAGACCCTGCCTTGAAAAGCAAAACAAAAAAACAGAACGGAGATTGTGGGGAGAAGGGAGGGGCAGGCCAGGCCTCCTGGCAAGAGGGATCTTTGAGATGAGCATGGGCAGTTTGCCAGCAAGGTGAGAGAAGGTTCTGGCAGAGGGAATGGCATCGGCAAAGGTCATGACATGAACGCCTGTAACAGAGAAACCCACAAAGACTCCTCATGCCTCAGAGACATCCCAGTAGCCATGTGGCTTGGGGCAGAGGATGCTTGGGGTCTGTCATCTGTTTTGTGATGTGATGCCTTCAGCCTTCAGTGCTAGGGACATAAAAGGTGAAAAAACAAGTAATGGGGCTTGAGAGATGACTTTGTATTTAAGGCACTTGCCTGAGAAGCCTAAGGACCCAGGTTCGATTCCCTAGTACCCACATAAGCCAGATGCACAAGGTGGCACGTATATCCAGAATTCGTTTGCAGTGGCTAGAGGCCCTGGAGTGCCCATTCTCTCTCTGTCTGCCTTTCTCTCTCTCTCTCTCTCTCTCTCTTAAATAAATAAAATTTTTAAAAAGGCACACACCTTTATCCCAGCACTCAGGAGGCAGAGGTAGGAGGATTGCCATGAGTTTGAGTCCACCCTGACACTACATAGTGAATTCCAGGTCAGCCTGGACTAAAGTGAGACCCTACCTTGAAAAACCAAAAAATAATTTTTTCTTTAATAGTTATAAATAAAAGAAAAACCAAATACTGGAAACATCTCTATGTGCACTCAGGTAAATGACAGGTGACTGGTTAGGCAATGTTGCAGTCAGCTTCACACTTCTGAGATAAAGCACCAGACCAAAAGCAGCTTGTGAGATGAAAGGGTTTATTTTGGCTTACAGACTCGAGGGGAAGCTCCGTGATGACAGGGGAAATGTAGCATAAGCAGAGGGTGGACATCACCTCCTCGCCAACATCAAGCGGACAACAGCAGCAGGAATGTGTGCCAAACACTGGAGAAGGGAAGCTGGTTGTAACTCCATAAGCCCACCCCAACAATACTCCCCCTCCAGCAAGGCTCCAGTTACCAAATTATCACCAGCCAGGGACCCAACACTCAGAACATGTGAGTTTATGGGGACGCCTGACCCCGGCCATCACCTTCTATCCCTGATCCCCGTACACGGATGTAAGTGCAATGCATTCAGTTCCCATAGTTTTTTTTTAATCAATCCTAGTACTGCTCAAACATCCCTGTAGTCCAAGGTCTCTTACCAGATCCATCACACCAAACAACGACGACAGAAAACATAATGTCAGAAAATGAACATTCACACTGCAAAAGATGGCACTGGGCATAACAAGGGAAGATTGGATTGAACCAATACAAGATCTAAAACAAACAGGGCAAGTAGTTAAGTTCCTCAGCTCCAAGTCTGGCACATCTAAGCAGTATCTGGAGTTCAAATTCCTCCCTCCAGATGGGCTGCTCCCAAGCCAGCGGCTCTCCTTGGTGTGCATCTCATAGTCCCGGCATTTCAAAAAGTCCTCCAGTTTCTAGTGCAACCCACAGTTCATCCTTGTGGTTCCATCCACAGGGACTTTCAGTCACCCTGCTTCACCTTGCCCATAGCCATTTCCATAGAGCAAAACCACCTGATAAATTCAATAACCCTCTTTCCTGAATTTGTTATATACTCCATAGTACCAGGTGGGCTAATAACTTGTTAATCTGGGGGAAATAAAGCCAACTCTGAAAAACAGAACATTCCTTTAGCATTCAGGTCCTCTACTTCCAAAAGAGTCAGCATTGTTCCTCTTGTTCCAATGCAGAACAGCTGGCCTGATCTCAATAGTTGTAATATTCTCCGTTACAGTTGACCTGAGCCGTTGTCTTGAGCCCAAAGCTTTCATTTCTTTCTGTGCCATGTCCTTCTGCTCATACCAGTCCATTTCTACACAATGCAGCCCTGCACAATTCCTCAAGACCCAGATAGACAGAATGCAGCAACCCTCTCAAACTGCTTCTATCCCAGTCCTGACAAAGCTCTTTCTCACCCTCATAATCCAAACTTCACAGTTCATAGTTCTTTCTGCATGCAGACCTTTCAACACTGACCACAGTGGTCCGTCAAGCTGTACTTACAGGACTGCAAGTTGTCTCTTAGGCCAAGGTTTGAAATACTTCCACACTCCTCCCATAAATCGGTTCCAAAAGGCTCAAAGCCACACAGTCAGTTTTCTAGCAGTAACGACCCCACATCACTGGTACCAATTTTCTGTTGCAGTTAGATTTGTGTTGTTGAGATAAAGCATCTTACCAAAAGCAGTTTGTGGGAGAAAAGGGTTTATTCTGGCTCATGGACTTGAGGGGAAACTCCATGATGGCAGGGGTCACATGAGGAGAGACTGGACTTCATCTTCTGGCCAACATCAGGTAGTCAACAGCAGCAAGAATGTGAGTCAAACACTGGCAAGGAGGAACTGGATATAATACCCATATACCTGCCCCTGGTAATACACCCCCTCCAGCCAGGCTTCAATTACAAATCATCAGCAGCTGGGGATCCATCACTCAGCACACACAAGTTTATGGGGGACACCTGCCTTAAGCCATCACAAGCAACCAAGAGGAGGTTAGGATCTCAACTCACCACAAGTTCAGTTATCTAGATTGGGGATGTAGCTCAGTTGATAGTGTTTGCCTAGCATGCATGAACCCCTAAGTTATGTCTTCAGCACCTCATAAACCAGGTAGTGCATGCCTGTAATGCCAGCACTTGGGAGGTAGAGGCAGGAGACTCAGAAGTTCAAGGTCCTCCTCAGCTACGTAGTGAATTTGAGGCCAGCCTAAGCTACACGAGACCATGTTCAAATAATAAACAAGGTTGATCATCAGAGAGTGTGGACACAGGCCCAGGTTGCTCAGCCTCGAGCTCACACTCACAAACACAAGCAGATCCTCACAGGACCCTCTAAGTCTGCCAGCCAGAGACTTTGGCTCTGGAGCCACTTGGTCCATTTGCCACTAGCTAGCAGGGACGGTCAAGATGGACTTTAGCCCTCCTTGCCTGTTTCCTTGTTTCTGAAGTGGGAGGGACAGTTTCTTAAACTTGTGCCGAGGGCTAGTCCGAACACGGGACTGGCAGGGAGCAGACGACCTCAGCGTAGACTGCCTTGTACAGACAGCCATTTGCTGACCAGAGGAAGGCTTCATTACAGATAGGACGGCTGTCCCTTGATGTTGAAGTAGGAGAGCCACCGCTCCTTAGCCGCTCCTGGGAGCTTGGTTGGAGTGTGCAACCCTTGTTGGGTGTCTGGTGACATTTTCATGAGGGAAGCCCCTGTGCCTGCCTGGAGAAATCCAAATGCAGCAGGAACCCAAGAAATGAAAGGGATGGGCTGGAGAGATGGCTCAGTGGTTGAGGTGTTTGCCTGTGAAGCCTAACGACCCGAGTTTAATTCCCCAATACACACATAAAGCCAGACTACAAAGTGGCACATGCATCTGTTTGTTTTCAGTGATAAGATGCCCTAGCATGCCCAGTCTCTCTCTCTCTCTTTCTCTCTTTCTTTCTTTCTTTCTTTCTTTCTTTCTTTCTTTCTTTCTTTCTTTCTCTCTCTCTCTCTCTGTCTCTCTCTGCTTGCACATAAGTAAATAAAATATTTTATGAAAAAAAAAAGGAAGGGATAAATCAGAAAACCAAGGGCACCTTTCCACGTCGTGCTGGTAGGCACACATGCTGACCTGGGCGTGGTGGGGAGGTAGACATGTACATATCTGCACGCCCTGCGTCTAGATCTTTTGCTCTCTTTGCAGGGTGGGCAGTGAGGGGATGGGGATGTGCTCAGTGAGTAGAATGCTTGCCTAGTCTGCGTGAGGACCTGGGTTTGGTTGCTGGCACCACACACGAAACATCAGCCCTATTGTCCTTTTAGACTGGGCAGTCTTAGAAAAGTCACTTGACCCCCTCAGATTCCTTACCTGAAAAATAGACGTAAGCCCTTCGTGACTGGGTCATTGTGAGAACTAGGGTATTGGTGGCATCTCTTACACACAGATATTCAATGAGCACTACCAGATAGGAGATAGAAAGACATTAAGCCCAGAAGGCTCTGGGGCTGGGGCCATTGCTTCGGTAAGTAAAGTGCTTGCTGCACCTGCAGAAGCTTGAGAACCGAGTCTGGATCCCCACTCCCATGCAAATGCCGGACACGGTCGCCTGGGCCTGTAACGCCAGCCCTGGGCATGGGGCGATGAACCACCCAAGTCTCGCTGGCTGCTCTCACCAAATCGGTAAGCTCTGGGTTCAGTGAGAGCGGCTGTCTCAAAGAATAAGGTAGAGAGAGCAGTCGAGAAAGACAGCCAGTGCCAACCTCTGGCCTCTGCACCCATGCACACAGAGGCAAGTGTACACACG
This sequence comes from Jaculus jaculus, assembly GCF_020740685.1. Lineage (NCBI taxonomy): Eukaryota > Metazoa > Chordata > Mammalia > Rodentia > Dipodidae > Jaculus > Jaculus jaculus. Next base: position 179,131,879 of record NC_059104.1, read on the forward strand.
TGCATGTACAACACACACACACACACACACACACACACACACACACAAAGAAGGCTGTCTCTGAAAGTCCTTACTGCTGGGCATTTAAATTATGATGTCAAGGGCTGGAGAGATGGCTTAGCAGTTAAGCGCTTGCCTGTGAAGCCTAAGGACCCAGGTTCGAGGCTCGGTTCCCCAGGTCCCACGTTAGCCAGATGCACAAGGGGGCGCACGCGTCTGGAGCTCGTTTGCAGAGGCTGGAGGCCCTGGCGCGCCCATTCTCTCTCTCTCCCTCTACCTGTCTTTCTGTCTGTGTCTGTCACTCTCAAATAAATAAATAAATAAATTATGATGTCAAATGTGAAAATTCTGAACACCCCCTTCAGCTCTCGAAGTCAGAGAGAGGAAGCTATTTCGAGTCAGATCTAAAGAAGTCTGGTCAGCTGTCAGGGTTTGCAAAGGTGGGCCAAGCCAGCCAAAAGATGGAAACCGTTCCTTCCCTTTATATCCTCTGGTAAATTTAATTCCCCTGTTCAGTTTGTAGTCCTTTTTCTTCCTGACTGCCCCTGTGAGGGTGACAGATGCAAATCAGCAAGGGGCAAAAGAGTCAAGTGGCAGAAAGTGGCCTCAAAGGAAGCCACATGGAGGATTGGCAAGGCAGGCCATCAGAATTAATACACTGCAACCCTTAATAACATTTACGCAATAACAGTACTCCGCTGCGGTTCAATATTCTATCTAGTCCCTTTACGAGATTGCCCTGCCGCTTAATGAATGACCGATGCTTATTGGGTTAAATTGTATTTGAGCTGGCCTGTGCAGCTCCGGTTCAAGTGACTTAATGGGAATTATTTAATAGGTATTATTAGGATAATTAGAAAATGATCGCAGTTAGGCAATAATATTGAGTTATAAAGGTTGTGAATAACCAAATTTAGAGACAGGTCTGGAGCAGGAGCAGCCTGCGACTGTAGGGCGAGGCCCCATAATAATTATGTGAGGCAGCCTGAAAGGGTCCTTTGTTCCTGGGGTTATTCATTGGGTGGCCATTGAATTAGAAGACCATGCGGGGGTGCGGGGTGAACACTGAGGGCCACGATGGCCGATGAGTAAAATGAGGCTTTGATGAGCTCCTCATTGTCTTGATAACAATTCCTGCTTTCTTCCCCTCCCCCAACAGTCAGGAATAAGTGCTTCCACCCCCAAGCATAAGATTTTTCCCCATTTTGTTCAGTGAAGGAAAACAAAGCACCCCAGATGACAAATGAAGTCTCTCAGAACGTCTGAGTGGGGTGAGTGTCTTTGACCAAGGCCATGGAGAGCCCTTGGGGTCCTGGTTACCCAGAAGATGGCGCAGCACAGGTGGTGACCTGATAGCCCTGGGTCCCTAAGCAGCCAGGTCCAGCTATGCCAGTCTCTTATGACCGCTCTCGGCCTAGGCACTGTTTGCTACCCACCAGTCTGTCGGCCGTCCTGATGGGCAGCAGGACACACGAGGGTCATTGTCATGGTCAGCTCGACGCTGCTGGGATGAACTTCCAAACTGACGCAGTTTATGGGAGGAAAGGATTTATTTGCAGCTCGCAGATCCAAGGGAGCTTCCACAAAGGTGGAAGAAGCTGGCCCCCTTTTGCAGATCCATGCGGAGAGAGACCACACGCTGGGACCTTCCGGCTGGAAACAGACCAGCCCCAGTAGCACCTTAAGGCTGGACCCCATGATCCACCCACAGTGACACCTCCTCCAGCCAGGCAGCTTGGAATCCAAATTACAAGCTTTCAAAAAACATGTGAGTCAGCTGGGGGACATAAATTCAAACTATCACAGTATATAGCATGTCTCATTTTATGGAGACCACTATTCTAACTTAGGTGGCTGGGTTAGTCAAATATGGGCTTTCTTTCCATGCATGGAGACAGGCGAAACTAGAAGCAAACAGAACAGCTGCAAAGGAAAAAGGATGCTCTCCCAGGGAAGCTACATGAGAACTCTCCCTCCCTTGACTCACTCCTTCAGCTAGCTGGCTTTCAAAGACAAGGAAGATAAGGGAGGCCGCCAGCAGGTGGCAGCAGAAACACGCGTTACAATGAGAAATTTGCAGGACCCGCTAGGTTCCTCCTCTGTGGTCTGCTTCTTGCTGGCTGCTGAGGAACATACAGCTTCCTGGCTGTGTGCCAGTGAGCTCTGGAAAGAACACAGGTGTGGGTCAGGTACTCCTGGATGAATCTTGATGTCACCATTACACAGCAATTACTATGTTGCCAAATTTCTCATCTGTAAAATGGGACCCTCCTCCTACAGATGGTAGAGACAAAAGAAGAAATGAGAGAATGTTCGTACAACACTAAATAAAAGGGTATGGCATATAACATATCTTCAAAAACAAGATCAGTTCCTCCTCTTTCCTTTCACCTCCCTATCATAAAACCCAATCGGGTGGCCAGTAATTTCTGATTTTATTCATTTTGCTTGCTCATTCATTTGCGTTCATTTACAGTTAGATTCTCTAGGCAAGGCTTAAGATACTTCCTATGTGCGTATATACCTAATTTCACATGGTTGTTGCATGTAAGAATCTCGAAGTGAGCTAGGCTTGTTGTACATGCCTGTAATCCTAGCACTCAGGAGGCTGAGGCGGGATGATGGTGAATGTGAGATCAGCTTGGCAAGACCCTGTCTCAGAAAGGAGAGGAAGAGGGAGAAGAAATAGGAAGGAGGAGGAAGGAAGGAAGGGGAAGAAAAAGAAAGGAAAAGATGGAGGGACGAACAGAGGGAAGGAGGGAGGGAAGGAGGAAGAGAGGGAGGAAGAGCAACAACTGCTGCTCAGTGTTGACCTACCATTACCTCCCAACACAACAACAGTTTGGTCAAAGCCATCCACCAAAGCAGAGTCCTGTGATCGTCTGCCACACGTTGAGAACGGATTTTGGAGGGTGAATATCCTTTCCATGATCTTCCATAACGCTCTGTTCTCTAAATGAATGGAAAGGCACTGTGCTCCTGGTCACACATAGAGCCATCTCTGTGCTGGCACAGGTCAGCAGAGCCAGGGCAGGGAGGGGACCTCCCTGTGTCTGTCTAGTACAGGTGACCAGAAGACCAGAGCCATGGGGCTGGGGAGGTGATTCAGTGCTTCAAGGGCTTGATGCACAAACAGGGGGACTTGACTTTAGATCCCCAGTACTCAAGTAAAATGCCAGATGTGGGAGTGCACATCTGTATCCTAGCCCTGGGAATCCCTGACGCTCACTGGCTGGTTAATGTAAGCAAACCCATGAGTTCTAAGTTCACCAGCAGGAGACCCTGAGGAAAGACATGCAACATTGACCTCTGGTCTCCACAAACACGCACACAAATACACATACACCCAGGAACACACACACACACGCATACACGCATGCAAACACACATGCACATACCAAAAATAAATGTGTGGTGCCACAGATAATTTTAATCCGGATATTGTTCAAAAAGAACTCTGTTCTTATAGAGAACTGCCCGGAATAACCTGAAGCCAAAGTTAATGAAGACAGTGAGCAGTCAGGGCTGGTTTTCCACAAATCTATAGTGGCAATTGGTGAGATTCCGGGCATCAGAGGGAGTTTGTGACTCATAGCACAGCAAACAGCAGGAGCAGCAGGATGGTGGCACAGGTGGCCTGTCCCCAGCTCCAAGGGGATGACGCCATAGGCTCAGATGGTTCCGCAAAGGCTGGGTCACAGCTAAGGAAGCCAGGAGGAAGGATTCCTCAGTGTTTCGCGCAAGTGGTCAATGTGCCCACCCCCTTCCCAGGCAACACGTTCCTTGGACTGACCTACCTGATGAGTCACAGGCATGACTCGGGCCTGGGATGGTTAGCTGAGGCGTGGCACCCTCAGCCTAGGCATGCGGGTGCATTCACACCCCCAGAAGACGGTGTATCAGTTCCTTCCTCATTGCTGGGACAAAATACCTGACCAGAGGAAATTTAAGAAGGAAAAGAATTGGGGGGGGGGAGAGATGGCTTAGCAGTTAAGGCGTTTGCCTGCAAAGCCAAAGGATCCTGGTTCGACTCTCCAGGACCCATATTAGCCAGATGCACAATGGGGCGCACATGTTTGGAGTTCATTTGCAGTGGCTAGAGGCCCTGGCGCACTCATTCTCTTTCTCTCTCTCTCTCTCTCTCTCTCTCTCTCTCTCTGCCTCTTTCTCCCTCTCAGATAAATAAATAAATAAACATAATTTGTGCTGAAGAGATGGCTTAGCAGTTAAGGCATTTGCCTGCAAAGCCAAAGGACCTAGGGTTTGATTCTCCAGGGCCCACGTTAGCCAGATGCACAAGGGGGCGCATGCGTCTGGAGTTCATTTGCAATGGCTGGAGGTCCTAGCGTGCCCATTCTCTCTCTGTCTGCTTCTCTTCTCTCTCTCTCTCTCTCTCTGCTTGCAAATAAATAAATAAAATAAAATAAGAAGAAAAAGAATTTAATTTGTCTTACAGTTTTGAGGTTGGGAAGGCATGTTAGGCTGGCGCAGGAAGCCAGCATCACATTCCAGCATAGGAAGGAGAGAGAGAAGAGGAAGTGGCTCTGGGCTACACAATCTCACATGCCATTCAGGCCTCAGCAGGTGGGAGTACCTGCCCCCAGTGAGCACATGCACTGTCTCAAGGGCACATACATTACATACCACACACACACAGAGAGAGCACATATACCTACATGCCACACACACACACATATACTCACGCACATGTGTGCAAAAATAATAAAAGGAAGAAAAGAGAAAGACAACCCAGTATGGTGGCACACACCTTTAATCCCAGCACTCACAAAACCAAGGGAGAATTGTCGTGAGTTCAAGGCTGTATACCCTGACGTGCCATTCTCTCTCTCCCTTTCTCTTTCCCTCTCTCTGCCTCTCTCTCAAATAAATAAATAAAAATTTTAAAAAAATTAACCAGGCTTGGTAGCACACACCTTTAAGCCCAGTACTTGAGAGACAGAGGTAGGAGGATCACCGTGAGTTCAAGGCCACCCTGAGACTATACAGTGAATTCCAGGTCTGCCTGAGCTAGAGTGAGACCCTACCTCAGCAAACCAATAATTAACTAATTAATTAATTTTTAAAAGTCCTCCAAAGTGATTTTGTCTACTAAAGAAAGGCTTAAGGGCTGGTGAGATGGCTCAGTGGTTAAGGTGCTTGCCTGTAATACAGGTTCGATTCCCCAGTACCCACATAAAGCCAGGTGCACAAAGTAGCACATGCATTTGGGGTTCATTTGCTGGAAGCCCTGATGTGCCTATTCTCTCTCTCTCTCTCTCTCTCTCTCTCTCTCTCTCTCTCTCTCTCTCTCTCTGTCTACTTACAAATAAATAGATAAGATTTTTTTTTTAAAAAAAAAGGCTTAAAAATGAATGGAAGCCAATAAAATTGCAAATTTATTCCACTGAGAAAAAAAAATTGGAAGGATTCATTTCCTTGTGGGTTTGTTCTGCACGTGTCAGTGGGAGTCACTGTGACAGCCCGGAGAAGTCTCTCGTGGGCCAGGTTTTAGAAGGACACATCAGATGGGAACAGGGACCTTTCATGCAGATATGAGTCTGGCTAGATCCGGCGGGTGTGATGCAGCAAAGAGGCTGAACTTGAAAAACAACAGCAAGAAAATTCTCTAAAGACAGCAACATGTGGCTTTAAAGCTGTTTCTTTTGGATTGGGAACAAGGGAAGCATAGGCCCAGGGCTCGTGGCAGATGGTACAACGTTAGATGATGAGAAGAGACAGAATCTCCAGCTCTCAGCTTTTCTGTTTACTCTAGCATGGAAAACAGGCCTTAATCTAGAAACATTCAACAAATAGCTAGAAGAAGTTAACTCTGGATGGATGATAAATGGTAGAGTGTGAACTTGAGCTCAGATTCTTATCCTTGGGCTGAAAGATGGTCCGCAAAAGAGGGGCTCGGGTCACCGGCAGTCAGGCTTGGTTGAATAAACCCAATGCAGTCCGTGCTGCTCAGAGACGACCTTAGTATTGAACTAATGGAGGCACTAAGACACAAAGACTAGCCATGAGTACGTTGTCCTCTTTAAAAAATAATTTATTGGGCTAGAAAGATGGCTTAGTGGTTAAATGCTTGCCTGTGAACCCTGAGGACCCCGGTTCAAGGCTCGATTCCCTAGGACCCACGTAAGCCAGATGCACAAGGGGGTGCATGCATCTGGAGTTCGTTTGCAGTGGCTGGAGGCCCTGGCATGCCCATTCTCTCCCCCCCACCCCCGCTCTCTCTCTGCCTCTTACTCTCTCTGTCACTCTCAAATAAATAAATAAAAATAAACAAAAAATTAAAAAAAATAATTTATTTATGTATTTAAGAGAGGAGAGAGGGAGATAAGAGACATGTCAGGGCCTCCTGCCACTGCATACAAACTCTAGACACATACACCACTTTGTGCATCTGGCTTTTCATGGGTACTAGGGAATCAAATCCAGGCCATCAGGCTTTACAAGCAAGCACCTTTAACCACTGAACCATTTCTCCAACCCTTTACTTTTTTTTCCACTTTTTAAAAAAATTTTTTTTGTTCATTTTTTATTTATTTGAGAATGACAGACACAGAGAGAAAGGCAGACAGAGAGAGACAGAATGGGCGCGCCAGGGCCTCCAGCTGCTGCAAATGAACTCCAGACGCGTGCACCCCCTTGTGCATCTGGCTAACATGGGTCCCGGGGAATCAAGCCTCGAACGGGGGTCCTTAGGCATCACAGGCAAGCGCTTAACCACTAAGCCATCTCTCCAGCCCTCCCCTTTTTTTTTAACACTTAAAAAAAAGGGCTGGAAGCCAGACGTGGTGGCACACGCCTTTAATCCCAGCACTAGCGTGCCAGAGGTAGGAGGATCGCTGTGAGTTCAAGGCCACCCTGAGACTACATAGTGAATTTCAGGTCAGCCTGGACTAGAGTGAGACTCTACCTTGAAAAACAAAAAATAAATAAAATAAAGGGGCTGGAGAGATGGCTCAGCAGTTAAAACGCTTGCCTGCAAAGCCTAATGACCAGAGTTCAATTCCCCAGTATCCATGTAAAGCCAGATGCACAAAGTGGCGCATGCATCTGGAGTTTGTTTGCAGTGGCTGAAGGCCCTGCTTACAAATATATATATATATATATATATATATATATATATATATATATATATATATATATATTTTTTTTTTTTTTGGGGGGGGGTTTTCGAGGTAGGGTCTCACTCTGGTCCAGGCTGACCTGGAATTAACTCTGTCATCTCAGGGTGGCCTTGAACTCATGGCAATCCTCCTACCTCTGCCTCCCGAGTGCTGGGATTAAAGGCGTGCGCCACCACGCCCAGCTAAATAAAATATTTTTTTAAAAATGATTTGCCTGGAGAGGGAGGAAGAAGAGTAAGACCTCTTGCCACTGCAAACAAACGCCAGACTCTTGCACCACTTTTTTTTTTTCACCACTGGACAAGATTTTATTAAGACCCACCAACTGGGGACTGTGCTGATATTAAGCACCCTCCTCCTTGGCAATCCAGCCTTTCTTGAGTGGTCCCATGAATGCTTTCTTCTCTTCCATGTTCTGGAAACAGCCATAGCCAAACTTAGTTCACATATCAATAAACTTCAAGTCGATCTTCTCCAGAGACCGCCGTTTCCGTTTGGTCTGCACCAGCAAGGGCTTGGGGAGGGTGAGCACCCACTTCTTGGCTCCTACCACACAGCCTTTCAGCGTGACAAAGTCACTGGTCACTTCACCGTAATGGACAAAACCACCCAGTGGGTTGATGCTCTTTTCACACAGTCATAGTCAGTGGAGGCATTGTTCTTGATCAGCCTGCCATCCTTGATAAGGTAACCCTGACCAATCTTGTAGATCTTCTTGTTGATCTCAGTGCGGTGATGGTAGCCCTTCTGGCCAGCTCGAGCCACAGAGAAAGCACGCAGGCAGGGTGCCAGGCTCCAGTACAGGCAACCTTGCGCAGCCCTCAGTGGGTCTTGCGGGGCAGCTTGTTGCTGTGCCAGCGGCTGGTGACGCCTTTGTAGCCTTTGCCTTCGGTCACCCCAGGGACATCAATCATCTCGTCCTGGTTCATGGGGATGTGCTGCGCCAGCCTGTCCCGGGCACAGTCTAGCTTCTCGGCCACAGTGCCCCGGTTCACCTGGATCTCCATCAAGTGGGCCTTCTTTTGGCAAAGGGGAAGCAGGCACATCTGGGTGTGGGTAGTCATTCGGATGACCTGACAGTACTTCTTCACGCTGCTGAAGTCCTTGTCCAGCTGCTTCTTGCCCATATCATCCTGCCATTTCTTGCAATATTTAGCGAAGGCCTTCTTCTCAGATTTGTGCCAGTTCTTACAGAAGCGCCTTTTGCACCCATCACTGATGTGCTCAGCGAAAACTGTCTTGAAGGTCCAGAGGCCTCAAGGGCTTTCCACATAGCCCGCGATGCCTACAACCACCACGGGTGGAGTCTCGATGGTGACAGCCTCCACTTCGTCCTCCTTCTTCACCTTGGATCCTGACCTGTCGACTTCTCGGACAATGTGGGTCATGCCCGCCTTGTAGCCCAAAAAGGCTGTGAGGTGGGCCGGCTTGGAAGGGTCATCCTTGGGGAAGCTCTTTGCTTTGCTCCATGTCTGCTGCTGCGTTTCCGAGGCGAGAAGCCCAAGGACCCACGTCTGGGGGCGGAAAATTTCCTGTGACACATCTCGCCGTCAGATCCCGCCTGTAGAGCTCTTGCATCACTTTTTGTGTCAGGCTTTTGCAAGTGCTTGGGAATTGAATTCCTGGCTGGTCAGCTTTGATAGCAAGTCCCTTTGACTTCTGAGCCGTCATTGCAGCTTCCCCCTATTTGCTATTTATCATATGGCAAAAAGAAAAGAAAGAAAAAAAAAACATGATTCTGGCCCTTGACAGAATTCTAGAACAAAGAACTACAGGCAGTGGAAAGAAATGTGGGAAATCCTGGGAGCCACGGTGTTTTCTGAGGGGTTGTGACAAACAAGCACCTCCTCTTTCTCGCAGTGGAGTTTGGAGGCTGGTAGTGGTGATGACGGTGGCCTCAGGGGGCTTGATTGCGGGACATTACTTTGAGGTCAGTTTCCTGGGACAGCAACACAGATAAGATAGGTTCAGACCCGTGGCCTGGGCCGGATGACAACATTCGCTGTTTCCAGTCGGCTCCAGCACAGGCCGAAAGGACAGCGGTGACGGCTCCAAAGTGTGCTCTTGGGTCTGTTTGCAATGTCACATAAAACTGTAGGATATCTATGTTCAGTTCTGTAAAAGTGCACAGAAATGTGTCCGCTGACCAGGGAGAAGACTCGGTGGATAGAGAGCTTGCTGTGAAAACATGAGTCTCTGGTTTGGATCCCCAGCACCCACGTAAAAGCGGGGTGCTGTAATCTGGGCTCCCAGAGCCCCAGAACCTACATAAATAAAGCCACATACTGTGGCACCAGCAGCTGCAATCCCAGCATGCCTCTGGGGTGGAGGAAGGCTGAGGCAGGAGAATTTCCAGAAGCTCACAGGCCAGCTAGCCTAGTCAATGCAGCGGTGAGCCATGAGAGACCTTGCTTCGAACAAGGTGGGAGGTGGAAACCAATTCCCAGTGTTGTTCTCTGACCTCCACACTCTGCCCACACTCACACACATGAACACGAACCCACGTAAACACACCAAAGACGACTGCAAAAAGCAAACATAAATGAAAGGGTAAAAGAACAGCGAAAATAAAATCAGCACAGTGTTTCAAAATAAAAGATTTCAAGCCAGGTATGGCAGTTCATGCATTTAATTCCAGCACTCCACAGGTTGAAGTAAGAGGATTGCCTTAAAAGTTCAAGGCCAGGGCTGGCTTAGCAATTAAGCATTTGTCTGTGAAGCCTAAGAACCCCCTTCGAGGCTCGATTCCCCAGGACCCACATTAGCCAGATGCACAAGGGGGTGCACGTGTCTGGAGTTCGTTTGCAGTGGCAGGAGGCCCTGGTGTACCCATTCTCTCCCTCTCTCTCTCTCTCTCATTCTCTCTCTCTCTCTCTCTCTCTCTCTCTCTGCTTCTTTCTCTCTGTTGCTCTCAAATAAATAAATAGATTTTTTTTTTAAAGTTTGGGCTAGAGAGATGGCTTAGCGGTTAAATGCTTGCCTGTGGAGCCTAAGGAGCCCAGTTCGAGGCTTGATTCCTCAGGACCCACTTTAGCCAGATGCACAAGGGGGTACACGTGTCTGGAGTTTGTTTACAGTGGCTGTAGGCCCTGGCACAATCATTCATTCTCTTTCTCTCTCTCTCTCTCTCTGCCTCTTTGTCTGTTGCTCTAAAATAAATAAATAAAAATAAACAAAAATAAATTTAAAAAAAAGTTCAAGGCCAGCCAGGGCTACAGAGTGAATTCCAGGTCAGCTTGGGCTAGTGAGACACTACCTCAACAAAATTATTTTTGTTATATGGGACCAAAAAAAAGAAGAAGAAGAAAAAGATGCTAGTTAGTTTTTTTGAGACATGAATTTGCTGCATAAGCCAGGATGGTCTGGAATTTACTGGGCAGGCTGGGCAGGCCTTGAACTCATGGTGGTCTTTCTGCCTTAGCCTTGCAAGTGCTAGAATTATAGTTGTGCACCATTACATCACATTCAGCTCGACAAGATGCGCATAGAGTCTTGAATTAGGCTAAGAAAAAGATGAGTTAGAGGTGGGGAGATGGCTCAGTGGCTAAAGGAGCTTGCTTGCAAAGCCTGGTGGCCTGGGTTCAATTCCCCAGTACCTAAGTGAAGCCAGATGCACAAAGTGGTGCACGCGTCTGGTGTTTGCTTGCAGTGGCTAGAGGCCCTTGTGTGCCCATTCTCTCTCTCTTTCTCTCTCTCTCTCTCTCTCACTTACTCACTTTCTCTCTCTCTTCTTGCAAGTAAATAAATAAAAATTTTTTTTAAAAGATGAGTTGCCCAAATAAAACATGATGCACTGTACCACCGTCACTACTGTGGAAAGATAGGAAGGAAGGAAGGAAGGAGGGAGGGAGGGAGGGAGGGAAGGGAGGGAGGGAGGGAGGGAAGGGAGGGAGGGAAGGAAGGAAGGGAGGGAGGAAGGAAGGAAGGAAAGGAGGGAGGAAGGGAGGTTAGGAAGAAAGTAATGAAAAGATCTACATTCTAGCACCAGTTTTTCCATTAAAATATATCATTTGGAACATACATATCAATCTCTTTGGACCCCAGGTTCCTCATCAGTAAGAAGGTTCTCAAAGAGGAAGGGAAAGACTCTTATTCTCATGGGTCACCTGCTACAGGCAAAGCAATGAGCTAGGAACATAGTGTACAGGACCACTAGACGGGAGGGAGGAGACACAGCAGTACAGAGCACAAGCTGAGGCTGGGCAAAGTGCGGCTCCAGTGCAGCTCCACCTGCTGGCTGGGGCACGTTCCCTCATCCTTAAGCTTCCATTTCTTCAGCTTCCCACGTAGCGACAAGACAGTTTATTGGTGAGTCAATGGCGACGGTTTAAATGAGATATGAAGCACACAGCCCATCAATTGCCACATAATCGTTGCATAATAAATAACGGGTCATTATTATTGCATGACACATGTGACTTATTATTCCAATTTAGCCAGTGAAGAGACAGAGGGCACACAACTTGCCCAAGGGTACACACGCAAATCTTTCCTGCTTTATTCTCTGCCTACAGGGCCCTCCAGCACATCCTGCTAGAATGGTCAAGAACCTTGTCATTATTCTCACACTGAAAACTAGCACCACGTTGCTATTTCTGAACGCGCCCAGCTTTAACATTTCAGTATCTGAACACATCCTACCTAACACTGGGCAGTGCCAACAGGATCGTCCGTCTGTTGAACAGAGGTCATAGTCTAAGCTGTGAGAGCATATGTTGCAGAAGAGGTGATGGAAAGCACATAGGAGCCAAAGGATGCGGAGGAGTTCTTTTGGAATGCTGTCTTCCAGGCACAAAAGAGTGGTCACGTTCATGATCTCACGGGGCTATTGCTACCTGCACAAGACCTGCATGATATTGGACCCAGGAAGAAATAGTTTAGAAAGGAAAGGGATTTATTTGGTGGAGAGGGATGAGAGGGGAAGCAAAGGAGGGTGGTGGAAGGGGGTTATATAAATTTTGAAAAATGCTAGGCATGGTGGCACACACCTTTAATCCCAGCACTCAGGAAGCCAAGGTAAGAGGATTGCTGTGAGTTCAAGGCCAGCCTGAGACTACATAGTGAATTCCAGGCCAGGCTGGGCTAGAACAAGACTCTACCTTGAAAAAAAATAATAAGTTTTGAACAACGTTTTTAATTAAAACTTAATTTTTTTTTAAATATTTTTTGTTCATTTTTTATTTATTTATTTGAGAGTGACAGACAGAGAGAAAGACAGATAGAGGGAGAGAGAGAGAATGGGCGCGCCAGGGCTTCCAGCCACTGCAAACGAACTCCAGACGCGTGTGCCCCCTTGTGCATCTGGCTAACATGGGACCTGGGGAACCGAGCCTCAAACCGGGGTCCTTAGGCTTCACAGGCAAGCGCTTAACCACTAAGCCATCTCTCCAGCCCTAAAACTTAAAGTTTTAAAAGCTTATATAAATATAACTTTTTCCCCCATGAGATGCAATTCTAATTGCATTTCTTATACTTTGGCTTTTCTTTGGGCAAAAGTACACAAATGCATATACGTGCATCTATACATGAATTTAAAAAATACCAGTCACTATCCTGTGGTCAACTGTGGCACGCACTTTGCTGTCCTGTGAGGGGAGTACACACCCCAGGCACCATACACAGGTGATGGGTGAGGAGCCAAGGTGAAAGATGGCAGCAAACAGCAGGGCACCTGTGGTGGAAGATGATGGGCAAACCCCTAAGTTTTACAGAGGACAGACAAGTGGGCAGGAGTGAGTGTCCTTTGTGGAGAATGTTGCCATGGGCATGTGACCTCGGAGCTGAAGAGGTCATGTCCATCATGCCCGGGAGATATCCCCTAGAGCAGGCACAGGTGGGTTTTATTTCTGATGCCCATGACCTCGAGGCGTCCACAGGGTGCCAAGAACTGCTTCCTGCCGAGCCCTCTCGCCACAAACATCCCCCACTTAATGTGGCTTCAAAGCAGTTTGATCATGGGGAGAGAAACGCCAATCTAACCCATTTGCCATTGATTTCTTAAGCAGATTCAGGGACACAGGACGAAGCACAGCTTTTGCAGGAATGGTTTAAGCTGGTTCTGGAGAAGAATAAATTAATGCGATATGAGTCGGAGCTACTGATCATGTAAGTAAGCCAACACTGACACCAGAGAGTCCCGACAGCCCAGGGGCAGGTGGTGGGGGTGGCTCGCGGTCCCCGGCTGAAGTCCTGGGAGCTTTCCTCGTTGTGCATGCGGAACGATGATTGAGGCAAATTGGTACTTTGTGTCTTGCATATCATGCTGGCATTAGTGGGAAGAATCTTCTCTCTGTGGAGTCCAATAGCTGAAATAGATTTCAGGTAACAGACCGAGAGCTGGAGGGTGGCCAGTCCCTTCCTGGCCCCCAGGTGTATGTTAAAGAGCAGTCACGCACTGGCAGGGAGGAAGCTATCTGTCCCTGGTGTGTGACTCCTGAGGTCTGCCTGGCCATTTCCTGGTGGATGGGATGAAAGAAGGGCAAGTTCTCACTGAAATCTGTCTCAGTCTCTGAGTAAGTAAGAGCTGGCAGTCTGGTTGGGAATTCAGAAAGTGGACACAAAGCTCCCCCCGGTCTTCCGGACACTTTGAGGGACACCGTGTCTGTCACCATGGTGGAGGTGAGAAAGGAACATTCACCATAACCCTAACTGAGCTCCATAAATTGTGCTGCCTAGTTTCATTTCTTCACCCCCAACTCTGCCTGAAAGGCCATTTGAGGGGGTGCCTTTAAAGGGGTGTAGTAAATATTACCACCGGGCACCTAACCAAGTGAGAAGTGAGACAGCCGTCAATAGATGGGACAGCAAGGGATAGCTTAGCGGTTAAGGCATTTGCCTGCAAAGCCAGAGGACACAGGTTCGAGTCCCCAGGACCCATGTTAGCCAGGTGCACAAGGGAGCACACACATCTGGAGTTCGTTTGCAGTGGCTGAAGCCCCTGGTGTGCCCATTCTCTCTCTCTCTCTCTCTCTCTCTCTCTCTCTCTCTCTCTCTCTCTCCCTCTTTCTCTGTCAAATAAATAAATATAAAATAGTTTTTAAAAAGATATGTGTATGGGCATGGGAGATAGCTCAGTCTAGCCAAGTTGATGAGCTTCAGGTTCAGAAAGTCCCCGTCTCAAGAAATAGTGAAAAGTGACCAAAGACACCTGGCATCAACCTCTACACACACACACACACACACACACACACACACACACACACACACTTGCCTCCCCCACACACGTGCCCACACACATACAAATACACATACACATGCTAAAAAATAGAGACATCCCCTTTACTACTGATAATAGCTCATGAACCTAAGAGCCCGGGTAGGCTTGCAACTTTACTGAATCCCTTAGAGCTGCAGACCGTTACCACAGAATGAATGGCTTAGAGCAATGGAATCGTCTGCCACAGTTCTGGAAGCTGGAGGTCCTCAGGAACGAATGAGGGCACATGTCCCCTCCAGAGGCTCTCGGGGGAGAACTTTCCTTGCCTCTTCCTGTCCTTGTGACTCCTGGCTGTCCTGGACCGTGGCTGTCTCTCTCCAGCCTCTGCCTGTCTCCACCTCGTCTTATGAAGATTGTTGAGATAATCCAGAATGTAATGTTCCAAGGTCTTTAATTATTTCTGCAGAGACCCCTTTTTTTAAAATGCCACATTCACCATGTAGCAGACAGCTTCAGTTGCAGGGAGGGACTTCCAAACTAGGCACAGTTATGGAGGAAGGGAATTTATTTGACGCTCACAGATGCAGGGAAAGTTCCATAATGGCAGAAGAAGCTGGCCGGCTTTCAGAGGTCCACAGAGAGAGAGAGAAGCACAGGCCAAAGCCATACAACACAGCCCACTTCAGGAACCCCAGACAAAGGTCCAGCGATCTGCATATCTTTAGATTGGAATTCCAGGTCCACCCCCACACCTTGGGGCTGGGCCCTAGGACCAGCCTACAGTGACACCAAGTGACCAGCTTGAACCAAACTCTGGAATTCAGGGGCTGGAAGAGTGGTTTAACGTAAGCCAGATTCATAAGGTGGTGCCTGCATCTGGACTTCATTTACAGTGGCTGGAAGCCACTGGTGCACTCATTCTTTAAAAAGTAAAAATTTAAAAAAAAAAAAACAAAACCTCCTAATAAAATAAATAAACTCCTGAATTGTTTGGGAGACATCCATTCAAACTACCACACACCAGTTCCAGGGATTAGGATGTAGGCATATCTTATAAAGCATGTACTTCCTGTGTCTGTCTATAACCCTTTGCTTAAGGGTCATGTGACTTCCACTGTCACCTCTGAACTGAGTCCTTATTTCTCTGGAGAACTCCAGAGTGGCATTTGTGCCGCATTGGTGGGCGCCTGGGGAGCTACGCTCTGGGCACTGTCAGGCTTGTTCCCTGGCCCAGAGAAGCTAAGTGCCCAGCCAGCCTTCTCCAAGGCTCCGCCCTGCGCCGTCGGTCCTCGTGATGGACGCAGGCAGTGAGTGCTCGGCACTGGACACTGGAGTTGACCCTTCTATCCACAACGTCAAGGGCAAGATAGAGGGGCCCTAAGTGTCGCTGTCCTCTCCTGAACAGAATGTGTCCCTTATTCCCCTCCTTTCTGTCTTCTTGACCACAGTGAGAGTTTGGGGAATTTTAAGACTTGACTTGTGTGTGTGTGCATACGCGTGCATGTGTGAGAGCCCTGTGTGCACACACGCAGAAGCTAAAGGAGGCCCCCGAGTGTCCTCTACCCATGTTCCACCTTACTTCTCTGAGACAGAGTCTGTCACTGAACCTGGAGATGGTCTATTTTTTGTTTTTGTGGTTTTTTAAAGTTTATTTCTAGTTATTTGAGAGAGAATGAGGCAGAGGAAGAGAGAAAGAATGGGCATGCCAAGACCTCCAGCCACTGCAAATGAACTCCAGATGCATGTACCACCTTGTGCATCTGGTTTACATGGGTCCTGGGGAATTGAACCGAGGTCCTCTGGCTGTGCAGGCAAGCACCCTAACTGCTAAGCCATCTCTCCAGCCCCCCAATCTTTTTTGATAGACTAGCTGATCAAGGACCCCTAGCGATCTTTTCTTTGATTCCCCCTCAGCACTAGAGTTACGGACATGGTCACGCTTGGCATTTTACATGGTCCCTGGGAATTGAACTTAGGTCCTAAATGCTTGTACAAGCACTGAACCATCTCTATGGCCCAGAAATGACTAGAAGTCATGTTGTACCTAAAAGATGAGTTTCCAGTGGTCATGGCTTCCTCCCCAAGAGTTATTTCTTCCCTAGTTTCCCCAACTCCAGCCTGTCCCTAGACAGCGGCCTGGATAGCTTGCCTTCCACTCCACAGTCCCGTCGTCTCTGGAGCCCAGCGTGCCTTAGTCGTCTTTCTAGGCACCTCTGGGGATCTCAACATCAGCAAGGCCTTTCATTGCGAAACGTTCAGAGGCCCCAGCTTTACTAACGAAGCATGTCTGTGGTGGGGCTGTCAAAGCGCGTCTTCTCAGCATCTCTGCACACACGCCTCAGCTCATGGTCTGAACCTTCTCTCCCATCCAGGGCCCAAGAACTGGAACTGGAAGACCACCAGAGCAGACTGGAGCAGAAATTAAGAGAGAAGATGCTTAAGGACGGTGGGTTCGGTGACACTGACATGTCAAAGACACCCCACTGCCCCCCAGAAGGACACTTGCAGGGTGTGCTGTAGATCCTAAAATGACCTATTTTTCCTGTCTTGCACAGCCAACCAGCCTGAGATCCTACCTCTTGCCACCTGTGAGAATGGCAGATCTTTCTCTGGGTTAGCACCATTTCTTTAAGAGGGCCGTATTTCTTCCACCCCATGTTTCAGTGGAAACAGAAACTATTTGTTTACTTTTATTTTAAGTTTTTGAACTGTATTTATTTATTTAAGAGATACAGGCAGAAAGAGAGAGAATGGGCAAGCTAGGGCCTCCAACCACTGCAAACGAACTCCAGACATATGCACCACCGTGTGCTTATGTGGGTCCTGGGGAATCAAACCTGGGTTCTTAGGCCTTGCAGGCAAGTGCCCTAACCACTAAGCCATCTCTCCATCCCCTGTTTACTTTTCTTTTTGTATTCATTTCGATTGAGCAGGGTCTTGCTGTGTATCTCAAGCTGAGCTTAAACTCTACATATTCCTGTAGCAGTGTATAAATTGCTTTTCTCATTGCAGTGACTAAACACCTGACTTAAGGGGGTGGGATGGTTTATTTTAGCAGTTTAACAGGATACAGCCCATGTTGGCTTACTGTTTAATAGGACACAGTCCATCATGGCAGGGAAGTTTTGGTGGTGATGGTAGGCTGCTCTGTGGTGGGGGTGTAATGTGGTGTTACGGGGGTCCAAGGAAGTCCTTGAACCCCAAACCCTAGGTTCATTTCTAATTTTAATCAAACAATTGAATCTAAAAAAGACCAAGAAAAATAATTATTAAATTATATTTATTGAGGAAAGTACAGAGCCTAAGAAATTACCAACATGGCTAGAGATCCCATATGGAAGGCCTGGAAAAATTGCAGAAAGAGAGAAAAGAAAGTTCAAGGAACTCCTGCCATGTGGGAAGCTGGAGGGGATAAAGGAGCCCATGTGGAAAGTCAGGGCTGGGGGGCCCTCCTGACTGGGCCTGGGCCTGAGCCTGGGCCAAGCCAGCCCAGGCACAGCTGAGGGAAAACCTCACTCACAGCTGGAAGTTGCCAAGTGGTCAGAGAGCCTGCCCTCTCCTTGCAAAGGTATTTATAGCCTTATAGTGTGGGCTTTCTTCCAGCTCAGGTGAACCAGAGGGACGGTGGGTTGGTTAGGGGCTGTCTCAGGAAGAGGCTAGCCCTAACACCAAGTTCCAGGGGCTGGACTTAATCAACCACAATGTTCACCTCCTTCCCGGGAGGGGTCCTGGTTGTTTGTGGAAGAACAGGTCTGGGGAACTAGGAAAAAGGTAAGAAGTCAGATCATGGGCTGGAGAGATGGCTTAGCGGTTAAGCACTTGCCTGTGAAGCCTAAGGATCCCAGTTTGAGGCTCGATTCCCAGGTCCCACATTAGCCAGATGCACAAGGGGCCCACATGTCTGGAGTTCATTTGCAGTGGCTGGAGGCTCCGGGCGCACCCATTCTCTCTCACTCTCTCTCTATCTGCCTCTTTGTCTGTGGCTCTTAAATAAATAAAAATACACAAAAATATTAAAAAAAATAAGTCAGATCATCTTTGATTTCTAGCAAGTGCAGGCTTTCCTGCCTTTTTCTTACTTCCAGGGGTCCAGTCACCCTAACTGTAGCCCCTTTCAGGGAGAGGTGGAAGGGAGATGGCTGCCTGCTCACATCACAGCAGACTAGGAAACAAAGGCAGGACTGGAATCCCAGGTCCCAGCTCTATGTTTCCAGGCCTGCCCCTCCTCCCAGAGAACCGTTTTCTTCAGCTTGACCTAAGGCAGCTTCTATATTTGTCTTCAGCCGAGCTCATCTTGCACACAAGCTTCCTCCCACTAGTTGTCCCAGAAAACAGGAGCACTTGACCTTTCCCGGTAAAGTTGATCGGATGCAGTCATTTGCACAGTCCTTGTAGGAAATGCTCAATTCTCTCTGGGGTGTCTTAAAAATGGTTTTCTTCTGTTCTCCCTAGAGTGACTGACAGGTTAAGGAGAGAGGCAGCTGAGAAATGCCCACCTGCTATAAAAGTGCCACGGGTACCCCGTAATTCACTGCCCGTGCAAGCAAGGGAGCAGCCATCTGATGATGGGACACGGCTGCGGCGCACCCGGCAAGTCAGAACACCCCCCTCCCATGAGCTCCTTATGCCGCCAGGAGGAGTGAGGAGAGAGAGCCATGGGTTTGAGGCCAGCCTGGCCTGCACAGTCTCAAAACAGCAGAGACTGCATTCCATACAATCAGGGTCTCAGGTGATGGCTCAGTGGTTAAAGGTACATATTTATAAAGAAACCCTGGTGCCCCGTCCCTCTCTCTCACACATACACACATATGCAAATAAATAATTTTAAAAAACAAACAATCTGTCATACAAATGACAATGAAATAGGAGCTACTGCTATAGATAGAAGCCTGTCAGATTGCCTTGCTGTGAGTCCTCAGATATCCTTATGGAAAACATCCTTTTGTTTGGTTTCTTTCTTGTGGGAAAGGTAAGTTGGGGGGGGGGGGGGTATCAAGGTGTGCCTTTATTATTTTTCTCACAAATGTCACCCCCCCCACACACACACACTGAACACATATTCTCCAGGTGAAATCCAAGCTGACCACTCCACAAAGCTTCCCCTTTGTCCTCTAGGGTTTTAGGGGTAGTTCCTGGGTGTTAAATTCGCTTCCCGGAAATCATAGGGCAGAACAAGCCCCAAACATTGGCAAACGCCCACACCAGGAACTCCCTGGGGCCCAATCTTACCTGAGGTCTGATGGTTTTCTTTCTTTCCTTTTTTTTTTTTTTTTTTTTTTTTAGAGAGCCAGAAAGATGAGAAAGACCTGAACGAGGAGCAAGAAATCCTCACAGAGATGATGCACGTGATTGAACAGAGAGACAGACTAGTGGACTCCTTAGAGAAGCAACGCATCCGGGAGAAGGCTGAAGACCAGAGCTTCGAGAACTTCCTCTTCTCCAGGGCCCCTCAGCTGAGCAGGACGTGAGGAACCCATCC
Source organism: Jaculus jaculus (assembly GCF_020740685.1). NCBI lineage: Eukaryota > Metazoa > Chordata > Mammalia > Rodentia > Dipodidae > Jaculus > Jaculus jaculus. The sequence continues at coordinate 179,151,653 of NC_059104.1, forward strand.
TCTCGGGAGCCCAGAACATCCCACTTGCTCACCCAGGCACTGAATGTAGACCCTACTACATTTTTTTTTAATTAAAAATCTCTTCTATGAGTTGGGCATGGTATTTCATGCTATAATCCTAGAACTCAGAAGGCTGAGGCAGGAGGATTATATTGAGTTTGAGGACAGCCTAGGCTACGTGGTGAGTCCTAGACCAGCCCCGAATCCAGAAACAACAACAAAAACCTCTTATGTTTCTCACGCGCACTACAGTTTCCCAAGATTTTTCCAGAGACTAATGAATGGGCTTGGCGGTGTGTGCCGTCGGACAGGCTCTCAGGCTGGAGGTGTTCTTGGCAGGTGACCAGCATTGTTTTCCCTGGAAAGTTCCACCAGGACTCTATTTTCCCACTGCTCATCATCTGCCTTTGCAATTCATTGAGTTACATGTTGTAAGACTAAAGAGCTGCCTTTTCATTAATACATTCTTATTTGTCTTTTTTTTTTTTCCATGGGTGACTGGTTTCCAAATGTCAGAAAGCAGCAGCAGCAGTTTAAAGATTAGGTTAATATTTAAATTGTGTTTCCAGAGAAACAAGAGAAACCTTGAGATTACTGATGACATAAAGCAAATAACTCATATAGCAGGTGTTAATTCAGTCTAGGATGGATTTAATTTACCAGGTGTATTTATGACCCTTAATATAATATTCATAAGCAATGAGAGTTTAATAGAACATGTGAGCCTTAATTTAATTTTATTTTTTTGAAAAAAATAAAACTTTCATTTCATGCCGACAGGGCTATTAGTTTTCACCAAATCCTGTTGGCTTAGAAAAGCTTTTTGTTCCCACAGTGTTCTGTTATAGCCCTGGAATATAATGATAAATGCTGTCAGAAAATGAATGACTTTGAAGTGCTTTTTGAGTAAGTGTCCGTGGTGGCCAAAAGGGGAACCTGCATTTGTTGACAAAACATTGGCAAAGTGGTGCAGCTATAGTGCGGAACCACAGCGAAGTACCAGGCGAGCTGCGTTTGTCAAATGGCTTCTCCTCTTGTGCCCATGACCTCTCTGGAGCAAGGACAAGACCAGGTCTGACTTCCAGGTAATGCTGAGAGCAGAGACTCCATTTATCCAACTCCAAACTGGGCCGTGGATTTTCCTTTTGTGCTGTTTTCAATCCATAAGGAAGGCTGATGGGTGGGGTTGGTGCTCCAGGAGGCTGGGCTTCCTTAGGGCTGTGGATAGTGGAAAGGGGCCCAAAGATGAGAGTATTTTAAATGGCGTGTGTTTACCATTAGAGTTGAAGTTCTCCTTCAGTAGGATTCTGAGCTTGAGCCTGCTATTGACAAGAGACTGAAGAACTGTTTGTTACATCTGGCCACTCTTTTCTGCAAGTGTCTAAATGTGTCATTGGACAAAGATGCTTTGCAGCACTTGGCTCAGACTTGAGACCCTTGGATTTTGTTGTTAGGGAACATGCAGAGGCTTTTTCCTATCTTCCAACAAAAAAACTAGGCCACTTCTGTTTATTTATTTATTTTTATTTATTTGTATATTTGATGGAACTAGGGAATGCAATTTTCTTGTAATTCTGGTTCTCCTGTGCTAGAATTTGGAGAGGAACTTTGAAAATGAAAATATTCGTATATCAGCAGCTTCATGTCTTAGATGCTTGAGGCAGTGAGATGTATCGTATTAAAGATGTAAGAGGCAGCCCGGAGAGATGGCTCTGTGGTTGAAGCCTGATGACTGGAGTTCCCACTCCGACACCCACATAAAGCCAAACACAATTAACACACATGTACCTAATCCCACTGTGTCTACAACGATGGAAGAACTATAAAAATACTGAAGCTCAGGCTGGAGAGATGGCTTAGTGGTTAAGCGCTTGCCTGTGAAGCCTTAGGACCCCCGTTCGAGGCTCGATTTCCCAGGACCCACGAAAGCCAGATGCACCAGGGGGCACATGCATCTGAGGTTCATTTGCAGTGGCTGGAGGCCCTAGCATGCCCATTCTCTCTGCGTCACTCTCAAATAAATAAAATAAACAAAAAAAAAAATTGAACTTGATCATAAAAAGAATCCTGAAGCTCGTGGGTCAGCTAGTCTGGCCTTCCCAGTGGCAAATAACAGGAGACACTCTGTTTCAAAGAAGTTGTCTTCTGACCCTCACATACATGTCATGATGCGCACACATGCCCACACCCCCCACACATACTATACACACATGTAAACACACACACACCAAGATGTATGGAGATCAAAATAATATTTTCAAGCTGGGAATGGTGGCACACACCTTAAATCCCAGCACTCGGGGCAGAAGTAGGAAACTTCTGAGTCTGAGGCCTCCTGAGACGACATACTGAATTCCAAGTCAGCCTGGGCTAGAGCAAGACCCTACCTTGAAAAACCAAAAATAATAATAATATTTTTAGCCACCAGGCATTTAGAAACATGGATACTCAGGAATTAACTTATTGGAAAACACATGTGTAAGTTTAGTTTTCATTCTAGAACAGATAGCCCACCTTTTCTACCAGTTAGGTAAAGTGTACTGTTTGATGACTGCATTTATTCAAAGGAGAATGAGTAAGTGAGAAGCACCCGGGTTGCTATTGTGCAACGGAATTGCCACTTGTCTTAACTTATACTCCCATTTAGAGAGGAAAAAAAAGATTCTTTCAAAAAGGCCAAGAAAGATGGCGATTCTTGGTCCCACTCTTGTGTTGATGTAAGAAGAAAGCAGTTTGTTCACTTTTCCTACAGAGACTTCTGTGTGGTTTAAGGGTTAACCTTATGCAGCCATGTTTAAAACACAAACCTGGTCCTTACCAGTTTCCAGCTCAAGCTGCCTTTCTTTTTTATAGAATATCAATGACTTTCTCAAAAGGATCCAAATCTCGTGACTATCAAACTACTTAAAATGATTTCACTCCTTGCTCATAACAGAGACTATCCCAAAGGACCCTCAGAATGTAAAATATACATTTTGTTGTTGCTGCTTTGTTTTTCGTTTTGATTTTTTTGATGTAGTCTTACTTTAACTCAGGCTGACCCAGAACTCACTGTGTAGCCCAGGCTGGCCTCAAACTCATAGCAATCCTCCTACCTCAGCCTCTTGAGTGCTGAGATTATATAAGCATGAGGCACCCTGCCCTGCTGCTCATCTGCAGTTTGAAGATCGTTTCTATTTTTTTTTTTTATTATTTATTTATTTGAGAGCAACAGACACAGAGAGAAAGACAGAGGGAGAGGGAGAGAGAGAGAATGGGCGCGCCAGGGCTTCCAGCCACTGCAAACGAACTCCAGACGCGTGCGCCCCCTTGTGCATCTGGCTAACGTGGGACCTGGGGAACCGAGCCTCGAACCAGGGTTCATAGGCTTCATAGGCGAGCGCTTAACCGCTAAGCCATCTCTCCAGCCCCGTTTCTATTTTTTTAAATTTATTTATTTATTTATTTGAGAGCTACAGACACAGAGAGAAAGACAGATAGAGGGAGAGAGAGAGAATGGGCGCGCCAGGGCTTCCAGCCTCTGCAAACGAACTCCAGACGCATGCGCCCCCTTGTGCATCTGGCTAACGTGGGACCTGGGGAACCGAGCCTTGAACTGGGGTCCTTAGGCTTCACAGGCAAGCACTTAACCTCTAAGCCATCTCTCCAGCCCTGAAGATCATTTCTATATAGGAAGCATGGACAGGGTTTTGAAGAAAGTACAAAGGGCCTCCCCTGCCCCAGAGGAGCGCGAGGGAAGACAGTCAAGAAATAATGGGAGCAGGGTGTGGTGGCGCACATCTTTAGTCCCAGCACCCAGGAGGCAGAGGTAGGAGGATCACCATGAGTTCGAGGCCACCCTGAGACTATGCAGTGAACTCCAGGTCAGCCTGATCTGGAGTGAGACCCAACTTCCAAAGAAAAAATAAAAATAAAAAGAAGAAAAAAAAAAACAAAAAACATAGGACCCTGAACGGGACAAAATCCAACCTCAGGCTATAGCTCACGATCTCTCACAGATTCAAAACCAAGCCACAGGGCCTATGATTGTTATAAACTCAGAACTTTACCTACGTTGAACTCAGAGCACTGTTCTTAAACGTGCTGTCTCCAGCCACTCCCTCACAGATTTCCCTATTTAGCATTCTCTGAATAACCACGGGGTTCTCCAGCTCTCGGCTGGATGCTGGGATCCACAATGGATTCATCTTCCTCTTCATCTCCAAAGACATACGAAGATCAAGATTAATTGCCACTCCCAAACACAAGGATAAAGGACTCTTTTTTATTTTATTTTATTTTTTTCTTATAAGCACCAGCCTCCTCGCAAAGCCTCATCTCTGCCACTATTGTAGTGTTCCTTCGGCAATAAGAACAAGTTCGTGTTGCTAAAACTGTGAGAAAAATCATATCAGGTTGTACCGATTCATTTAGACCTCGACTTTGGCGGTGTCAGGCCGCCTGGAATCAATCAATGGTGGGATGCAGCATGTTAATTTCAACTGAGAAAGGAAGTGGCAGGTGTTTCCAACTCTGACTGGGCTGCAATGAAATTGATGTTTTCTGTGTCAGGGAGGCGAGCGACAATTCAGTAATGTCTCTCTTCCCAGGAAGCAGATTCACAGGCTTTTCCTTCCAAACTGAAAATGGCAGCATGCCCCGCCCAGGTGGCTGATCAGAAAACGACCTCAGCAGGGCAGAGGTGGCAGGGGGCGGCTGGCACCGCCACCCGACTGCAGAGAATGGCAGTCCTGGATGTGGGGGGCTCCGTGGTTGGGGTTCATTGTCCTGGGAGGCTCACACTCGGGGGAGGGTGTACCGTTTCACCCCACTGTTCGCCATCACTCCTGGCCGCTGAGAACCTTGTAAGAGATTAATTGGCTCCAACAATTGGTAACCATTCACACCAATGGAAACGTGTAATGTGCACAGTGCTCTAAATACTGAAATGAACCAAAAATAAATGGTTTTGTGTCTCGGGAATGAAAACATGTTCACGTGGGCTTGGCCTGGCCCCTCTGCCCCTCTTGAGGGAGCATTCATTTCAGCTCTTTCTTCTTGGTGAACGGGCCTAGACAAAGCCTTCATTTTGTGGGGAGTTGATTTAATGTAGGCGGCTTATTAATTACACCGTGGCACCTGGAAGGGCTTACCTTGCCTCCCTTCCCATTGGCTCTGCGTGGGAGGAGTGGCGTCGGCGGCGGCTCACCTCAAATGCATTCTCTCAACAAAGAAAGCTATTTTCAGGGCTGGGGAAGGGGAAGGACAAGGCTGTCCTTGCCCGGCCTTCCCCGGCTTTGAATCATCTTACCTGGAGAAAGCTGGTTTTGAATTCCACTCACTAACCAGGAACACTCAGAGCTGGCCTCGTCCCTCAGTTCACTCTCTTTTAGGATCAGCCTTGTTTTCCCTCTTCCCGAACCCCAGCACGTTGCAAATCTACAGACTATTCCATACAACACACCAGAGTTGCCACCTCGGGAAGTGAAATGAGTCCTGGGAGGGAGCTCTCACCATCCCACGCGGTAGTCCCCCAATGTGTGAAAGCTTTTGTCTGATTCCCGTGTTTTCATTGACTGTGGAGGAAACATGCATAGTCACCCGTGTGTTGCAAGCACTGACCTACCGAGTAAAGAGCTCCGCCAGTGTTCCCCGGGCACTTTCTGGGGCTCGGCGGACCTCACGCCTCGAGCGGCACGGTCAGCCTTTCTATACCTTGTTAGCGGCAGCTCGCCACCCCTGAGCCTTCGGGGAAGTCTGGGTAGCTTCTAGTTCACTTCTCGAAGAAGGAGGAGGAAGAAGAGGTAGAAACAAACAAAACCCAGCAACATCAACAGAACAGGTGCAAAGCCCTGGATTTGATCATCCCCAGCACCACAAATCAAAGTGAAAACCAAACAAAAAGCATAGCATCCCAGCTCTCTTCAGAGCTCCCCCCCCCCCCCATCACAGTGGCACTTGTGAATTAAGCTGGGCCCAGCTGTCAGGTGCGATCATAATCTCTGCCTGTTTATTATCCCCATCTAATCCTGAAAGCAAAATCCTTAAGGTAAGCATTAGCCACATTTTCAGAGGATGAGACTGAGACACGGAGAGATCCAGGAACTCACCTTGGGTAGTTCAGGGACAAAGAAAGGACCAGACCCAGCTGTGGCCTGGAGAGCCTCAGCCCCTGACCTCCGGGCTGCACAGCCTGGCTCCGCACCCCATGGAGCCCTCTGCTTTATGTTACCAGCTTCTTCCCTTCCTGTCTGGGGTGGGATTCCATCGCAACCCCTTTAAGAAAGCTCTCGGGCCCCCTCTGCGAGGGGCCGTCTGGGAACAGAAGCCCACTCTGCTACTTTAACACAGGATTTTATTTCTATGCTGCTTCCAAATACTCACTCTAACATGTAAATGATGGTTCAAAACGGTTAAGAAACCAGACTCTGGGGCTGGAGGGATGGTTTAGCAGTTAGGTGCTTGCCTGTGAAGCCTAAGGACCCTGGTTCGAGTCTCGATTCCCCAGGACCCATGTAAGCCAGGTGCACAAGGTGGCATATATGTTTGGAGTTAGTTTGCAGTGGCTGAGGGCCCTGGCGTGCCCATTCTCTCTCTGTCTGCCTCTTTCTCTGTCACTCTCAAATAAAAATCAACAACAACAAAAAAGAAACCAAACATTGTCACATCTCCTGGTGTGAATGAATATGAGTATGATCTTCTTGGGAGATGACTCCTTTATCCCTGGTGGCCAAATGCTCATGACACAGTAGTAAACCCTGAGAGATGCTTTCACCTAAGATTAACATACAAGATCAGGCTGTGCATGGTGGCGCATTCCTTTAATCCCAGCACTTGGGGAGGCAGAGGTAGAAGGACCGCCATGAGTTCGAAGCCACCCTGAGACTACATAGTGAATTCCAGGTCAGCCTGGGCTAGAGTGAGACCCTACCTCGAAAAAACCAGCAAAAAAAAAAAGGAAGAAAAAAAGATCAGGGCTAGAAAGATCACTTAGCAGTTGAAGTGTTTGTCTGCAAAGCCAAAGGACCCAGGTTTGATTCCCTAGGTGTGCTGGTTTGACTCAGCTGTCTCCCATAAACTTAGGTGTTCTGAATGCTAGGTTCCCAGCTGATGGAGATTTGGGAATTAATGCCTCCTGGAGGCAGTGTATTGTTGGGGGCGGGCTTATGGGTGTTATAGCCAGTTTCCCCTTGCCAGTGTTTTGCACACTCTCCTGTTGCTATTGTCCACCTTATGTTTGCCAGGGGGTGATGTTCACCCTCTGCTCATGCCATCGTTTTCCCCTGCCACAGTGGAGCTTCCCCACAAGCCTGTAAGTCAAAATAAACCTTGTTTTTCCCACAAGCTGCTCTTGATTGGGTGATTTCTACCAGCAATGCAAACCTGACTGCAACAATAAAGTGGTACCAGGAATGGAGCTGTTGCTAGACACCTGACCGTGTGGCTTTGGCCTTTTGGAGCTGATTTTCAAGAGGAATGTGGAAGAATTTGAAACGTTGGCCTAAGAGATGTCTTGCAGTATTGTAAGTACAGCTTGATGGACTATTCTGAACAGGGTTTAAAGATCTGAATGCAGTAAGAACTATGGACAGTGATGTTTGGCTTATGAGGGTAAAAAAGAGCTTTGCTTAGACTGGGCTAGAGGCAGTTTGTGTGAAAAGTTTGCTGTTAGGCCTGTGTCCTGAGAAGATTTGCGGGTTGTTTTGCATAGAAATGAACTGGTGTGAGGAGAGGGATATGGCACAGAAAGAAAAATCTTTGGGTGAATTGATGCCTGTTCAGCTACAATTGAGAGATTACAGCCTTTGAGATTGGGCCAGTTGACCTGCACTGGGGCAACAGAAAGAATGTCAACTCTTTTGAAGGGGCCTGAGTGCTCAAGGAATGTCCTGTTCTTCAAAGTCTGCTTTATTCCCCCCCGCTGAATTAACAAATTGGCACCCTACTTGGCGTTGTGGAGTATAAGAAATGCAGGAAAGAGAGGATCATTGAGTTTGCAACACAGTCTTATGTTTTGGAAATGGCCACGGGCAGAGTGAAGCAGGTTTGCTGGATGCCTGCATGGAGATCCCATGGGGCCATGAGGATGAACCATGGATTGCAATGGAGACACAGTGGAGATGCCAGGACCATGAGATGACTGCTAAGGAGAGCTGCTGGGCCCAATGAAGTTTTCCAGGATGGTGAGTAGCCTAGCTGGAGGGACGGAATTGGAACTCCAGAGACTTGTTGCTGGTTAGAATTATTGGACTTGGGGACTTGTCACTGACTAGAGTTGTTGGACTTGGAGCTACAGAGTTTGGTGTTTGCCCTGCTTAAATCATGTATTGCTTGAGTATTTCTTTGCTATGCCCAATGCCATCTTTTGCAATGTGAATGTTTATTCTGTGCCATTATGGGTTTTTTGAGTTAAAAGATCTTGGACTATGGGGATGTATGAATATCATTGGAATTGATTTAAAAAAAAAACAACTATGGGGACTTTTAAATTTGGATGAATGCATTGTATTTTATATCATGTATGGTTATCAGTTTATGGAGGCCAGGGGTGGAATGTGGTGGTTTGATTCAGGTGTCCCCCATAAACTTAGGTGCTCTGAATGCTAGATTCCCAGCTGATGGAGATTTGAGAATTAATGCCTCCTGGAGGCAGTGTATTACTGGGGGCGGGCTTATGGGTGTTATAGCCAGTCTCCCCATGCCAGTGTTTGGAACACTCTCCTGTTTCTATTGTCTACTTTATGTTGTTCAGGGGTGATGTCCACCCTCTGCTCAGGCCATCGTTTTCTATGTCATCGTGGAGCTTCCCCTTTGAGCCTGTAAGCCAAAATACACCTCTTTTTTTCCCCACAAGCTGCTCTTGGTTGGGTGGTTTCTACCAGCAATGTGAACCTCACTGTAGCACCAGGACCCATGTAAGCACAAGGTGGCACATGTGCCTGGAGCTCAGTTGCTGCACCTGAAGGCCTTGGTGCACCCATTCTCTCTCTCCAACAAATAAAATAAATAAATTTTTAAATAAACATACAGGATCACACCATGGTCCTAAGAGAACATGGTGATGCATGCCTATAATTCCAGTGCTTGGGAGGTAGAGGAGGAGGTGGAGAAGCAGGAAGGTCAGGAGTTCAAAGTCATCCTTAGCTATATAATGAGTTCAAGACCAGCCTTGGTAACATGAGAGTCTGTCTCAAAATTGGAGGCTGGAGAGATGGCTCAGTAGTTAAAGATGTTTGCTTGCAAAACCTGTTGGCCCCAGTTTGATTTTCCAGTACCCCTGTAAGGTCAAATTCTCAAAGTGGCTCATGCAGTTGGAGTTTGTTTGCAATGGTAAGAGACTCTGGTGTGCCCATTTCTCTCTCTCTCTCTCTCTCTCTCTCTCTCTCTCTCTCTCTCTGTTTGCAAATAAATAAAAATATTTTTCAAATGTAGGAGGGGCTAGGTAGATGGTTGAACAGTTGAAGGTGCTTGCTTACAAAGCCTGAGGCCCTGGGTTTGAATCCTCAGCACCCACATTAAGCCAGATGTACAAAGTAGCACATGTGTCTAGAGTTCATCTGCAGTGGTAGGATGGCCTGGCATGCCCATTGTTTCTCTCTAACTGCTTCTTTCTCTTTCTTCTACACTGAAATAAATAAATAAAATACCTTTAAAATATGACAGCTTAGTCAGCACTGCAATATCTCTATCACACCTTCCAAGGCCTAGGGCCCATTGCAGAAGAGGTGGTGGAAAGAATGTAAGAGCCAAAGGAAGGGTAGGACTCCTTACAATGTGCTCCTCCAGACACAAAATGGCCTGGATATCCATGACCTCACAGTGCCTGACACTGCCTACACCAGACCTTCATAATAGGAGGAAAAGATGATGACATCAAAATAAAAGAGAGACTGATTGAGCCAGGCATGGTGGCGCACGCCTTTAATCCCAGTACTGGGAGGCAGAGAGAGGAGGATCACTGTGAGTTCGAGGCCACCCTGTGACTCCATAGTGAACTCCAGGTCAGCCGTCAGCCAGGGCTAGAGTGAGACCCTACCTTGAAAAAGAAAAACAAACAAACAAACAAACAAATAAAAAAGACTGATTGAGGGGGGCAGGGATATGATGAAGAGTGGAGTTTCAAAGGGACAAGTTGGGGGGAAGGGAGGGAATTACCATGGGATATTGTTCACAATCATGGAAGTTGCCAATAAAAAATAATAAATTAAAAAATAGGAGCTTAGAAGATGTCAATTGGTAAAGTGCTCGCTGTATAAGCATGATTCCCTGATTCAGCTTCCTAGCACCCACAGAAGAAAAAGGAGGTGTGGCAGAATCATCTTAGTACTAGGGAGGCAGAGACAGGAGAATCCCTGTGGCTTACTGGCTAGCTAGACTAGCCAAATGGGTAATCACTGAGAGATCCTGTCTCAAAAAAAAAAAAAAAAATGAGGTCCGGAAAAATGGCTTAGCGGTTAAGGTGCTTGCCTACAAAGCCAAAGGACCTTGGTTCAATTCCCCAGCACCCACATAAGCCAGATGCACAAGGTGGTGCATGTATCTGGAGTTGGTTTGCAGTGACTAAAAGCCCTGAAGTGCCCATTCTCTCTTTCTCAAATAAATAATAAAATATTTTTTTAAATGAGGTGGAGAGTGATTGAGGAAGACACCCAGACTTGACCTCTGACCTCCACAGGCTCTTGCACATGCCTGTGCCTGCACACGCACCCACACACATCCATGCACTTACACCACACACATAAGAACTAAAAGTAAACAAATAAATAGAAAACTAAAAGGGTACTAGACGCCAGGACAGCCAAGAGCACAGGAGCAAGGGAAAAGAAAGGGACTGGCGAGTGTTCAGGACATCACCAATGATGCGGGAATTGCTCTCAGGCCTCTCCACTGTGCACAGGAGCAGGAAGAGCCAGGAGAAAGAGGTGGGCAGCAGCCTGTGTGGCATCAGAACGAACAGTTGGGCATCAGTAACATGTAACTTCAGCATCCTCACCCCTACAATAGAAAATTATATAAATATATATATATGTATATATATGTACGTATATAATTATATACATATGTATGTCTTTATATAATCTTCAGTGAATAATTAGAAATCAGCAATTGGAGAAGAAACGATGAGCACCCTCATTCAAAACACAGTGACCAGGGGTAAGTGTCAGTCATTCAGGACTCTAGTTCTAGGTCTGTCACTGTCCACTAGATGCCACTGAGCAACTCAGTTGTGCCTCGAGGTTTTCACCTGTGAACTGAGGCCAATCGCCCCTCCAGCCTCCCTCCAGGGCTCTTAGCAAGAGACAGTCTGCAACGCAGAGTCTCGAGTTTGAAACCGGAAATGGCTCATGTCTAACTCTGTAATTGGGAGGTCGGCTCACATTCCAGCAGAGCCAGAGAGCCACGTGTTTGACCTCAGCAGAACGGGCAGTTTCCTCCACGGGAGCTGTAAGCGGTCACCAGGCCAAGGTGCAGACGCCTTCCAGAACTCTCCTCTCTCCAGGGTCACCTGACTCACTGACATGCCTGTGACTATCTCTCTGGATTGGCCTGTGCTGATCAGCTGTCCAGCCTCTTGCCGGCTCACATTTGGTGGCCGTCACTTTCTCAGTGCTGGGACAGATGCCTCACCAGACACAGTTTATGGGAGAAAAGTGGTTTATTTCAGGCTTACAGAATCTAGGGGAAGCTTCCTCATGGTGGCAGAAGCCGGCTGTCTTCCATACATCCACAGCACAGGAACAGCCAGAGCTCAAACTCACTGTGTACACACCTCAGGGCTGGACTGCAGGGTCCCCCGCTAAGTAACACCTCCTCTGCCGGCTTGGAGACAAGTCACAAGCTTAACCTTAATCAAAATTCCCCTAGAAAAAGCCGGACGTGGTGGCGCACGCCTTTGATCCCAGCACTTGGGAGGCAGAGGTAGGAGGATCGCCGTGAGTTCTAGGCCACCCTGAGACTGCATAGTGAATTCCAGGTCAGCCTGGGCTAGGGTGAGACCCTACCTCGAAAAACAAACAAACAAACAAAAATCCCTGAGAAAAATAAAGTCTGTTTTTTTTTTTTTTTAAGGAAGGAAGGAAGGAAGGAAGGAAGGAAGGAAGGAAGGAAGGAAGGAAGGAAGGAAGGAAGGAAGGAAGGAAGGAAAAAAAAAAAGGGCTGGAGAGATGGCTTAGCAGTTAAGGCATTTATGTGCAAAGCCAAAGGACCATGGTTCGCCTCTCCAGGACCTATATAAGCCAGATACATATGGGGGCGCACGAGTCTGGAGTTTGTTTGCAGTGGCTGGAGGCCCTGGCGCGCCCATTCTCTTTCTCCCTCTCTCTCTCAAATAAATAAATAAAAATAATATATAAAAATATATATTATATGACATATAATATATAAAAAATATTTTTTTTTAATTCCCTGAGGCTGTGGTAGACATACATTCACATCCAAACCACCAGGTTAGCCAACAGTGCTTCAAGTCTGCCCCTCTGTTTCCTGAAGATGCCATCTGGAGATTGAATTCCCTCTTACTCCTAGAACTAAGGTTTCCCGCGTCCCCCCTGAGCGGAAGCGGCTGGGGCCTGAACAGTTTTATGTCTCTCGCAGCAAAGGTGGATGCAGGCGCGCTTCCTGGCTGGCCCCACCTAGCTGCAGCTGGGTGTGGGAGGGAGCGGTGACAATGGCAGTGAGTTGGAGATCAGATCTCCCGTGTGCCCTCAGTGGCCTGCGTCATGGGCCACGCGCCAAGAGCAGCGCCGGCGTCCCAGATGTTCTCGCTCGCCCAGCTGCGGCTTGGGTGGCTCACCCCTACTTTGATTTGTCCTAAAAGCGTCAGCTTGTCTGCTGCTCCCAAACGTGTTCTCAGTGGCGTGGCAGCTCTGGATTTCAGAGCTCTGCCTCTGCGACTGGCAGTACTCAGAGAAGGAAATCCCTCCGCCAGCCCACTAGGAGAGTGCTGGAGGCTAGATCAGAACATCATCTGCTTTCAGGAACTTGGGACACGGGCTGGAGAGATGGCTCAGCGGTTAAGCACTTGCCTATGAAGCCTAAGGACCCCAGTTTGAGGCTTGATTCCCCAGGTCCCACGTTAGCCAGATGCACAAGGGGGCGCACACGTCTGGAGTTCGTTTGCAATGGCTGGAGGCCCTGGCGTGCCCATTCTCTCTCTCTCTCTCTCTCTCTCTCTCTCTCTCTCTGCCTCTTTCTGTTGTCTGTTGCTCTTTCTGTTGTCTGTTGCTCCCAAATAAATAAATGAATAAAATAAAATAAAAAAAGAACTTGTGACTCCATCAGCCATTTGTGTAGTGTGTCCTCAAAAACATCCCACCACGCCTTTAATCTTGAGGCAGAGGTAGGAAGATGGCCATGAGTTCGAGGCCACCCTGAGACTACAGGCCACCCTGAGACGACATAGTGAATTGCAGATCAGCCTAGGCTACAGCAAGACCCTACCTCGAGGAAACAAACAAAAAAAAACCAAACCAAACCAAACAAAATCCCACCCTTGGGCTGGAGAGATGGCTCAGGGGTTAAAAGTGCTTGCTTGCAAAGCCCAGTGACCTGGGCTCAAGACCCCAATACCCAAGTAAAGACAGATGCACAATGTGGAGCATGCATCTTGAGTTCCTTTACATTGGTAAAAGGGGAGGGGGAGGCTTAGACCTAAAGAAAAGGAAATGGCTTAGCCAGTGAAGGCACTTGCCTGAAAAGCCTAAGGACCCAGGTTCACTTCCCCAGAACCCACATAAGCCAGATGCAACAAGTAGCACATGTGTCTGGAGGCTCAGGTGCACCCATATTCATTTTTTCTCTCTCCCCCCACTTTTTCTCTCCCTCCTTTCTCTCTGTCTCTGAAATAACTAGATAAATAAAAAAAAAAGAAATTCAGAGCTCCTGCCCTGTTGGGAAGGAGTGGGGTTCCTAGAAAATGGGAAAGCCTACCCTGAGACCCATGGGCTTGGGGCTGAACTGGTCATTTTAGTGCTGTGTTTAGGTGGGATGGGGGAGTGTGTCGAGATCTCTGGGAGGGGCAGTCACCCCAGGAATCTTAATCTGCCAGGAATGGGGTGGTGGTCTCTCCTAGAAAAGGGGAGCTCCTCTGGGGCAGAAGGGAGAAGAAAGGCTAGATCCTTCTGACATTTCTGACCCCTCCTGTGAAATGACCCTGACTCTCCCCCACAGACCCAGGGACACTCCTCACTGTTACCCTAAACTTCCTCATCATCCAGGTCTACAGAGACACCCACGTGACATCACAGGTGTGTTAGTGCCCCTAGGACTGTTGTCACAAAGGACCACAAATTGGATGGCTCAGAAGAGTGGAAGTTAAATTTTTTCTCCCCCAGGGGGGAAAGGTCAGAAGTGCAAAAACCAGGAGTCTGTCAAGCTTAGTTCCTTTGAGATTCTAGATGAAGATCCTTCCTTGCTCTTGCCAAGCAATCCTGAGCTTGTAGACAGGTGATGCCAGGAGCCTTCTTCCTGGGGTTCTCATTATCCCCCTCTGGGTGTTTCTACATCTACACCCTCCTCTTTCCATAAAGACATGTCTTCCTAGATTAGGTACCCGCTGTACCTCACAGAGGACATGCTCACTGGCAGACTGACCTTCAGAGACCATCACTAAACATCCCAGTCTCTATAGACCTGAGGTCACACTGATTCTATCGTCAATGACCCTATTTCCAAATAAAGTCCTCTTCTGATGTACTAGGACTTAAAGCATTTTTAAAATATATATATTTTTAATTTTTTTAGGTAGTCTCAGGCTGGCTGTGAATTTATGGTGGTCCTCCTACCTCTGCCTTCCGAGTGCTAGGATTAAATGTGTGGGCTACCACGCCCAGCTGGACTTCAGCATCTTTTTGTTCAGGGGCCACTATTCACCCATTCACATTTAGGAAAACCTTTCTCCAATGAAAACCTTTTGAGTTTGCCCTTCATTCGTTTTGAGGTGACTGGTTTACCTCCACCCTGAGCTCCTAAGCATACAATAGAAACTAACATTGCAATAAAAAGAAAACAGTGTAACAGAGAAGCCGACAGATACATGACAAATGGAGATTACATACACAGTTTATGACATCTGCATGAATGGAGTGCGCCCATGCCAATTTTCTCTCCATTGTCTTGATACTTACAGCTTGCTTTTGTAATAGTTACCATGTAATGATTACATGGTCACCCATTTATCAAAGTCTAATGTCAATTGTTTACTTCTTACCAAATAATGACGTATTGCAATTTGATTTATATGTTTTTTAAACCCTAGCAATACACTATTTTATATAGCGACTCTGATTTCAAATTTCCCATATCTTCTCTCTCTCTGACAATCTCACTGGCTAGCCTGGGACCCAGTGTGGAGATGGTGCAGAGATTACAGGTGTGTGGGACCATGGCTGAATTATTCTTTCGTTCCTCATTCTTCCCTTTAACATCATGATTCTCTCTGGGGTGATGAGTAAAATAAAAACAAAGCAATGTAAATGAAAACTCTAGTTAGAGAGATGTTTTTGTGCTTAAGGCTCCTGCCTGCAAAGCCAAAGTACCTCAATTCAATTCCCCAGGACCCACGTAAGCCAGATGCACAAGGGGGCGCATGCGTCTGGAGTTGGTTTGCAGTGGCTGGAGGCCTTGGCACACTCATTCTCTTCCTCTCTCCCTCCCTCTCTCTCTTTTTTCCTCATTCTCTCTCAAATAAAGAAATAAAAATAAAATATGAAAAAAGAGAAAAAGAAACTTGATTTCCCTTTTGCCATAGTCTTTCTTTGTACTTGAATCAGCTACTGACTTTGTCTCAGTGGGTTTTTTTTTTTTTTTTGCATGTGTAGTATATGTGTGTGCATGATAGGTGTAGGTAAACATATTTGTATACTTGTGTGTATACATGCACATGCATGTGGAGGTCAGAGGTTGATGTTGGGTGCCTTCCTCTATCACTTCCCCTCCTCATCTTTATGAGACATGGCCTCTCACTGAACCTGCAACTCTCTGATTTGGTTGACCAGATAGCCTACAAGCCCCAGGGATCTCTTTCCTCCTCCTCCCCAGCACTGGGATTATAGGCACATGCCGCCAGACCCTGGCTGTTATGCGGGTACTGATAATGCAAACTCAGGTCCTCATGCTTCTGCAGCAAGCACTGTGCCCACCGAACCATCTCTCCATCCCCACGAGCCTGTGGATTTTTCTAGTGCCATGGGACTAAGAAGAAGATGACAGTCAAAGGGATCCTGCAGAGCGTGTAGCCCCATGGCTTCATGTTAGAAATTAACCATTGTGCGATAAATGTTCATTGGAGTACAGTATACACACATAAAGATGTTCAAAACCTCAAGTGTAAAGTACATTGATTGTGGTAATTTGAATGTGATGCCCCCCCCATAAACTCATGTGTTCTGAATGCTAGGCTCCTAGCTGGTGGCAGTTTGGGAACCGGAGCCTCCTGGAGGAGATGTGTTGTTGGGGGTGGGCTTATGGGTGTTATAGCCAGTTCCCCCTTGTCAGTGTTTGGCACACCCTCCTGCTGATGTTGTCCACTCGATGTTGGTCAGGAGGTGATGTCCAGCCTCTGCTCATGCCATCTTTTCCCCTGGCATCTGAGAGCTTCTCCTGAAGTTTGTAAACCAGAATAAACCCTTTCCTCCTACAAGCTGCTTTTGGTTGGGTGTTTTGTACCAGTAATGAGAAGGTAACCATAACATTGATTTTTTAAAAATGGACATGTACTGTACGCAGTACTCAGGTCAGGAAAGAACATTGGTTCCAGCTGTTTCTTTTTTTTCTTCCTTTTCTTTTCTTTTTTTTTTTTTTTTTTTTGGTTTCTCAAGGTAGGGTTTCACTACAGCCCAGGCTGACCTGGAATTCACTATGGAGTCTCAGGGTGGCCTTGAACTCACGGCGATCCTCCTACCTCTGCCTCCCAAGTGCTGGGATTAAAGGCGTGTGCCACCACACCTGGCTCTTCCATTCTTTTATAAAATATTTAATTATTTATTTGAGAGAGAGAGAGAGAGAAAGAAAGGCAGAGAGGGAGAGAGAGAAAATATGAGCGCATCAGGGCTTCTAGCCACTGCAAACATACTCCAGACGCATATGCCACCTTGTGCATATGGCTTACATGGGTTCTAGGGAATCAAACCTGGATCTTTTCGCTTCACAGGCAAGCACCTTAATGGCTGAGCCATCTCTCCAACCCTTGCTTTTTATGTTACTAACAACATATTTTGTTTGTTTATTTATTTATTTAGTTAGTTAGTTATTTGAGAGCAACAGGCACAGAGAGAAGGACAGATAGGGGGAGAGAGAGAGAATGGGCGCGCCAGGGCCTCCAGCCACTGCAGACGTACTCCAGACACATGCGCCCCTTTATGCATCTGGCTAACGTGGACCTGGGGAACCAAGCCTCGAACTGGGGTCCTTAGGCTTCACAGGCAAGCGCTTAACCACTAAGCCATCTCTCCAGCCCAACAACATGTTTTGTATGGATGCATTATGTGTTGGTACCCTCTTTTCCCTTGCCCCTGCCCCCATTTTGTTGAGGACGCTCCTCAGTGGGGTTGCAGGTATTCCCTATGGGGCTATAGTTTATGCGTTGTGGGAGCAACAGTCAGTTATTTTGAGGGAGGGCATGCATCTGGGCATAATTTCTCAACCTATGGCTCTTACAATCTTTCTGCCCCCTTTTCGGCAAAATTCCCTGAGCAGAGGTGGGTGAGTCTTAAGCGTACGTCAGTGATGAGCTCTTAGGAGCCTCTGGATGTCTGCTTTGGTAGGCATTGAGTATCCTCAGGGTCTTTCTCCTCACCCTGGCGCTGATTATCAGGTTCAACATGGAAGCAGCGCTCATGCTTGTCTCCCCGATTCCTCTGTGGTTTCAGCTGTGGCTTGGCTGCATTGCGAGAGGTAGTTTATCTTGAGGCAGGATCACATTCTAGTCCATACTTACCTGGAACTCATTCTGTAACCTAGGCAAGCCTTGAACTCACAGCAACCCTCCTACCTCAACTTCGAGAGTGCTTGGAATAAAGGAATGAGCCGTCAGGCCCAGCTGTTGTTTTTTGTTTGTTTGTTTTTGTTTCTACTCAGCATTATGTTGTGAGCTGCATTCCTACTGCTGCTTCTGGTGGCCAGTTACTCCTTCTTTCTGTGATTGTCACAATTTACTGAACTGTTACTAGGCATTCGAATGGTGCTGCTAGGAATCTAGAACGTGTGTCCGGATGTGGCCATGAACCCTTGTGTGGGTATAATTTACACTCAAAGCTGCTGACCGTGAGGAACGCGTGACGTCAGCTTTGGCGGTGACAGCCTTGGCTTCACCTTATGGGTGTGGAAGATACCAAAGGGAAAGTGCTTTATCTCACATCATCTAAAGTGGTGGTTACCTTCTCCTTGCTGTGACCAAATACCTGACAAAGGCCAGTTTCCGTCAGGAAAGTCTTATTTGTCTCACAGTTTGAGGCGACAGTCCATAATGGTGGGACGGCATAGCAGCAGGAGCTTGAGGCAGCGGGTCCCATTCAGTCCATAGTGAGGAAGCAGAGAGCGAGAGCTAGAGAGAGAGAGAGAGAGAGAGAGATGAATGCTGCTGCTCAGCTTTCTTCCTTCTTTTTTTATGAGGTAGGGTCTCACTCTAGCCCAAGCTGACCTGGAATTCACTCTGGAGTCTCAGGGTGGTCTCGAACTCATGGCGATCCTCCTACCTCTGCCTCCCAAGTGCTGGGATTAAAGGTGACCATCAACACGCCCTGCTCTTTCTCCTTTTTTATCTGGTCTGGGATCCCATCCTGTGGAATGGTGCTACTCACAGTTAAAGTGGATCTGCCCACCTCAGCCTCATCAATAGAACCCCTCACGGGCATGCCCAAAGACTTGTTTCCTAGGTGATTTTAGGTGCTGTTGAGTTGGCAATCCATGTAAGCCATCAAGTGTAGCTTCTGAGGGCTGGAGGGGCAGCTCAACAGTTAAAGTGTTTGCTTGCAAACCTTAATGACCTGAGCTGGATTCTCCAGTATCCACATAAAGCCAGATGCACAAAGTGGCGCATATGTCTGGAGTTCATCTGCAGTGGCTAGAGGCCCTGGAGTGCTCATTCTCTCTCTCTCTCTCTGCTTTTCTCTCTTGCAAATAAAATAAGATGAAAAAAATAAAAAGCTAGTTTCCGAGCCAGAACTGGAACCTGGGTTGTTTTGCTCCAGCTTGACCAGACCTGGAGCTCAAGGGGAGCTCTGCCTGGATCTCAGAGAGTCCTACAGCACACACATTCAGTCCCTGAGCGTCCTGGCTGGACAGAGCCAATGACAGTTGTTCTGTGCGGCCATCACTGTGAACACGGACCTAGAGTGCCTTGAGCTCTAGCGGGCTGTCCTTTGCAGCCATGTAGGACCGTGCACAGCACGCTGTCTCTTGACAAGCATAACTTGGAACTCGAGTGCCGCACCCCTGGGTGAGGAGCTTGCTCTTGTGTTATCTCACCCTCCAGCCCCAGATCTGCGCACGCCTGCAAGATTCTAAAAGCATCACGGCAAAGGAGAGGGGCTGGACTCTAAGTGAGCAAGGGGGATGAAGAATAAATGCTTCTTGAAGGATCCATGGAAATGGATGACTCCAGCACCGATCCATAGTTTTCTTCTTAATTTTTTTGTTTATTTTTATTTATTTATTTCAGAACAACAGAGAGAGAGAGAGAAAGAGGCAGATAGAGAGAGAGAGAATGGGCACGCCAGGGCCTTCAGCCATTGCAAGTGAACTCCAAACATGTGCGCCCCCTTGTGCGTCTCTGGGGAATCGAGCCTCGTACCGAGGTCCTTAGGCTTCATGGGCAAGCGCGTAACCACAAAGCCATCTCCCCAGCCCCCGACCCATAGTTTTGTAGAATACAAGTAAAAGAAAGGCAAGAAAAATAAAATACACATGCATTCAAAATATAAACTGGCTGTTTTCGTACAAAACGGGCACCAAATTACATTGTAGAGTGTTTACCCAGCATGGTATGAAGCCCTGGGTTTGAATCCCAGCACCACATAAACCAGGTACTGGCAGCACATGCCTGTGATCCCAGCATGTGGGAGGAAAAGGTAGGAGGATCAGGAATTCTAGGTGATCCTTGCATTGCATAGCCAGTTTGAAGCCAATTTAGGATTCACCAGACCTTGTCTCAACAAGTAAAATTTAAAACTGCATTACTAAGTTGCCAGTAAATATTTTTAAAGTTATTTATTTAGTTGTGTGTGTGCGCACATCAAGGTCTTTTGCTGCTGCAAATGAACGCCTGTCTGACTTTCATGTGGGTGGGTGGATCCTTGGGCTGACAGGCTTTGTAAGTAAGTGCCTTTAACTGCTGAGCCATCTCGCAGTCCCTAATATTAACATTTCTAATAGCACAATTTCTATATCCCTATCTTCACAGATTAATAACAAGATCAGGGTTGGTGCTGGTTTATGGACTACACATTAAGTGGCACCAGTTTATAATCCACCACTCATTCCCCAGTGGCCTTTCTAGAGATTGATGATTAACCCAGAGAGCGGTTTGTGGAACAGTGAGGCCCCAGGAACCATTCACACCCATACAGGTTTGCTGCCTGCACTAAAAGGCTTTTGTTTTTCTGTCTTCATTTCAAAAGACTCTCATCCAAGACAAGAAGAGCTGCAAACAATTTTATTCTTCTTTTTAAGAACTCCCCTCCCAATTGCATTGAGGTGAACACAAAACCCTTTTCAGAGACAGAGTTGCATATGTCTTAGGCTGGCTTTGCACTCACTATGTAGCTGAGAAAGATCTTGGAATTGTGACCCTCTTGCCTCTGCCTTGTGGGATGAGATTAGGGCATGTACCGCCGCTCCAAGTTTATGTGGTGCTGCAGATTGAACCAGGCCTTCGTGCGTGCTGGGCAAGCACTCTACCAACTGAACTACGTCCTCAGTTCCACCTACTTTCCAACTGTTAGTATTAAAGACTTTCCTCTCAGGCTGGAGAGATGGCTCAGCAATTGAGGCACTTCTCTGTAAAGCCTAAAGACCGTGGTTCCATTCCCCGGTACCCACATAAAGCCAGATGTACAATGTGGCACACACATCTGAAGTTCGTTTGCAGGGGCTAGAGGCCCTGGCATTCCCATTCTCTCTCTCTCTCTCTCTCTCTCTCTCTCTTTCTCTCTCTCTCTCTCGCTCTCTCTCTCAGCCTGTCTCTCTTCACTCTGTCTCCCTCTGCTTACAAATAAATAAATAAGTAATAAAGGTCTTCTTCTCCCAGATGCTCTGGAAGCTTCACCTTGTGTTCCCCAATCTTAAACCACTGTATCAAGATCTTTAGACAAATTTAAATACCTCCCCATTGAAAAGACCTACCTTCACCCAGACTCTGCAGCCTGGTGAGTTTCCATGTTTATCCTTCCATCCCAAGACTCTGCCAAGGAAGAGCCTCCTTACCACAGCACAGGCTCAGCTTTGCCTTCCACACAGCTGGTTTGCTGGAACATTCTGCAAACCAACATTCAATGAAGACTGTTCTTCCTTTGAGCTTTGCTTGGTGGTTTTCAAAGTTCAGTGAAATCCAAAATTTTCCAAGGGGAGTTTTATAGATCAAAGTATGCTGGACTGGGGAGATGACTCAGCCCTCACTTGCATAGCCTGATGGCCTGGGTTTGATTCACCAGTACCCAGCTAAAGCCAGATACACGAAGCAGGATATGCGTCTGGAATTGGTTTGCAGTGGTTGGGAGGTCCTGGCATGCATTTTCCCTCCCTCTCCCTCTCTCTCTCTCTCTCTCTTTTTCTGCCTCTCTCAAATAAATAAGTTTTTTTTTTTTTAAGTGCACATGGAAGGGACCCAGGGCGTAGTGGCGTATGCCTTTGATCCTAGAACTTGGGAGGCAGAGATATAGGAGGATTACCGTGTGTTCAAGGCCACCTGAGACTACACAGTGAACTCCAGGTTAGCCTGGGCTAGAGTGAGACCTCAAAAAAAAAAAAAAAAAACAACCCAAATCAAACAAACAACTAAAAAAATACACATGGACAACTTGAGTGGTCTCTCTGGGTAAATCTGACTATGTGTGTCCAGGACCTATGCCCAGCACCCCGACAGATCTCAGCAATTTGTGAAAGAGAACCACAGAGTGCTGAAGCCAGACGTAGCCGTGGATGCACAGACACCCGCTGTGCATTGGTTACGCTGAAATCACTTGACGTGGTGTTTTAACAATGTCAACTCCGTGCTAACAAATGCTGAATCCGAATGTCTGGAGATGGACCGGTTAGTGTTCACAGCAAGCCCCTGGGGGTCTGGGATGCCCAGTGGGACCCGAGAGCCACTGTCCTGTTGTAAGCACTTCAGTTCATAGATAACCAAATGGCTTTCCTTCCCTCCTTCCTTCCTTCCTATCTTTCTTTCTTTCTTCCTTCCTTCCTTCCTACTTCCTTTCTTCCTTCCTTCCTTTCTTTGTTTCTTTCCTCCTTCCTTCCTTCCTTTTTTCCTTCCTTCCTTCCTTCCTTCCTTCCTTCCTTCCTTCCTTCCTTCCTTCCTCCCTCCCTCCCTCCCTCCCTCCCTTCCTCTTTATCTCTTTCTTCCTTCCTTTCTTTCTTTCATCTTGCCCCCATTACTCCTTTATGCCCCTCCCAGTCCCACGAGACGGTTTCTTCTTCCCAGCAATCCTCCTCCTAGCTCACGACTTGGTGTGTGTGTGGGTGTGAGGCCAACCAGGGTTACTGGCATGGGCAGCTACTCGCTCGCATATAGGCGACCAACCAGTGGTTTCACCACCGAAGCACGCGGCAGCCCCTCGGCCAGCAAGCACTGACTGCCGCTGACCACCGTGGGAGGAGGGAGGTCTCGTGAGCCCCTCTCCATCCACGACGGAATGTTCGCTCACGGGCTCAAGCTTGTGCAAGAGATCACAGCTGCTGTGAGCTCACGAGTGCAATGGCTGGGTGTCTCCAGAAGACAGCGTCCACAGCACTCTTACCCGCTCTCCGTCCCCGCTTCCACAGTATTCCCTGAGCCTTGGAGGGAGTGATCCAGCTGTCCCATTCACCTCTGCCCACTGCAAAAAGAAGTGCCTGTGACTGAGGCTGAGAGAAGCACCAATCTATGGGCATAAACGTAAATATTTAGAGGACAGACTTAAAAAAATGCATATGGGTGGGTGGGCATGGGGAGAACAGAGGACAACCCACCCATGGGTGTCATTCTCAGGAACGCTGTCCACTCCCCCACCCCCCCGCCACAAGTAGGGTCTCACTGTAGCCCAGGCTGACCTGGAATTCACTATGCAGTCTCAAGGTGGCCTCAAACTCACAACAACCCTCCTACCTCTGCCTCCCAAATGCTGGGATTAAAGGTATGTGCCACCATGACCAGCTCCAGCTTTAATTTTTTTTTTTTTTTTATCGGAGAGACAGAGAAAGAGGGAGACACAGAGAGAATTGGTGTGCCAGGGCCTCTACCCACTGAAATAGAGCCCCAGATGCGTGCGCCATCTTGTGCACATGTGCAACCTTGCACGCTTGCATCACCTTGTGCGTCTGGCTTATGTGGGACCTGGAGAGTCGCATACCAGTCCTTAGGCTTCACAGGCAAGCACCTTAACCACTAAGCAATCTCTCTAGCTCCCCATCTTTTTAAAATAAAAAAATATTATTTATTTATTTGCAAATAGAGATAGAGAGAAGAGAGACAGAGATGTGTGGAGAGAGGGAGAGAGAATGGGTGCACCAGGGCCTCCAGCCACTGCAAATGAACTCCAGATGCACATGCCACCTTGAGCATCTGGCTTACATGGGTACTAGGGAGCTGAACCTGGGTCCTTCGGCTTTGCAGGCAAGCGCCTTAACCACTAAGTCATCACTCCAGCCCCACCCACCTTTTTTTGTGAGACAAGGTCTCTTATTGGCCCAAAGCCCACCAATTAGGCTAGATGAGGCTGGCCAGGGATCTATACGCCCACTTCCTCAGCACTGAGATTACAAAGGTGTGCCACTGCAGGAGCATTTTTACCTCGGTACTGGGGATCAAACTCAGGATGTCACACTTAGAGATAAGCACTTTGCCAATTGAGCTGTCTCCTGGGCCCTATCACGTGGCTGTTGATCATACAATATCCTGATCAGAGCTCTAGGACTAGAGGTCACATTTGTAAGATGTCATTATGCACCTGATGTTGGCACAAGAATGATTGGTGACATAATCAAAGTACATCTACATTGTGGCTTCTCACCGTCTCTTTAAGATTTATGGGAGTGGTGGTGGTATAGGAGTCTTCCCAGGCTAGCTGTCATCTTGACTTCTCTTTTGCTGGGTAAGACACACTAAGAAAAGTAGAATGTGGGCTGGAGAGATGGTTTAGCCCTTAAGGCACTTGACTGCAAAGCCAAAGGACCCAGGTTCAATCCTCCAGGACCTACGTAAGCCAGATGCACATGGTGCATGCGTCTGGAGTTCCTCTCCCCCTCTAGCTCTCTGCCTCTTTCTCACTCTCTAGTAAAATAAATAAATATACTATTAAAAAAAAACAAAAGAACAATGTTCCAAAAAGGTAAAATGATGTATCTCTTTTGTTTTCTTTTGAGGTAGGGCCTCACTCTAACTCAGGCTATCTTGAACTCACTATATACACCAAGTTGGCCTTGAACTCATGGTAATCTACCTACCTCAGCCCGAGACTATATATGTGAACCATCATGATGTCCAGCCACCCTCCTTTTTTTTGGGTAAAACTGATAACTCTTAAAGAAGTACAAAATGGACCTATACACTGTGGGGACACCATGGGGCATCTTTTTTTTTTTTTAATTTTCATCTGAGAGAGACAGAGAGAAAGAGGCAGATAGAGAGAAAGAGAGAGAACAGGTATATCAGGGCCTCCTGCCACTGCAAATGAACACCAGACCCACGTGCCACTTTGTGCTTCTGGCTTTACATGGGTCCTGGGGAACAGAATCCCGAGCCACCACGCTTTGCAAGCAAGGACCCTTAACCACCGAGCAATCTCTCCAGCCCAGCCACCGGACACCCTGTTAGACTTTGTTCTACTTGGGAGCTGGTGCTTGTCAGCTTGCTGGGTAGACAGCAGAAAGGTGGGTGGCTCCAAGGAAGCTTCTGTGAAGTCTCCTGGGAAGGAAGCCCTGGGCCTGGAGGGATTTCAAGTGCGGCTGGAGATTAAAGGCAGCTGTGGAGTTCTACTGTTCAGACTGCGTGAACTCTCTCCTGCCCTTGCCTTCTCCAGGTCTCATGTAGCCCAGGTTGGCCTCATACGATTTTTATAACCAAGGATGACTCCAGATCCTCCTGCCTCCGTTTCTGGAAAGCTAGGAAGACCACACTGGGTCCACGTGCCCTTATTTGAGCGTCCACGCGTAAGTATGCACACGTCTAAGAACAGACGCCTGGGTAGACATTGCCTGCATGGCTACCTGATCGTCTGCCCAGTGCTCAGCCTCTGCCAACCGTGGTCCAGCTTGGTTCAGACACTGGATTGAGGCCATTCCAATGGCTGTCGAGCCAAGCTCCTTTTGAATCAAGTGTCCAATTGGACTCCTTATCTATCTGTGTGTGTATAATTCTGGCTGAGAATTGGCTATGGTGCTGTGTGAGTGTGTCGGAGAGACACGCAAGTGCCCAGGGGAGAGCTTAGGGTGATAAGTGCAGTAAAATGGGCCTCTTAGGTCTGGAGAGATGGTTCAGTGGTTAGAGGAGCTTGCTTGCAAAGCTTGATGGCCTGGGCTCCATTTCCTGGTACGCGTGTAAAAGTCAGACGCACACATGCATTTGTTTCCAGTTCCTTTGCAGGGCAGTAGGCCCTGGCTGTGCCTATACTCTTTCTCTCTCTCTCTCTATCAAATAAATAAACACCAAGTAAAACATTTTTTAAAATGTGTCTCAATATTGCCAGTATAAGTCTCTGAAACACAGTCTTTGCGCGATTCCAATGTTGCCTCAAGTGAGTCTAGAAGCCATCCGCGGCTTGGATTGCTGCAGGGTAAGCGAGGGGAGGGTCTCCCAGGACGCCACGGTTGTGCCTTCGCCCACGCCTGTTGTTGCTACAGTTGTGACTTTCGTTTTGTCCAAGCCCTTGAGAATGTCAAGAGACACAGGAGAGACCCGGCGAGAATAACGCGGGCCCTTCCCTAGTGAGCTTCCTTCTTCCAACGTCTGGGTCTTGGAGCACACGGGCACACGGAGAAGTGGGCCGCACATTCAGGGGCTCCCCAGTTGTTTCTCGCAGGCTCGCATCTGCGATCACTAGACCTGGGGAAAGGGGGGTGGTGTAAGTCGCTCACGCAGCTGGGAGATTGGGGTACCAGGTCTGTGCGCGTGCAGGGCAGCGTGGGGAGAATTCTCACATGCTCACCGCGGCTAGGGTGGCACGCGTGCGTCCCTGCGGAGGGCAGCGCTGGCATCCCGACGGCAGCCCTGGGCGGGGGGGTGGGGGGTGGAGAGAGGTGCGGGGGACCCCCCACACCCACCCACCCACCCACAGGCGCGCAGCTCCTTCCAGGGTGGAGGGCGGCGCGAGGGAGGGGAGGAGGCTGGGAGGGAGCGAGGGAAGGGAACGGCGAGCGGGAGCTGCCTCGGATGCTTGGAATAATTCCGCTTCCGTTCGGGAAAGCCGCAGCCTCCGTCCCGCCGGCGTCCGCCCAGCCCCGGCCCCGGCCCCCGCCCGCCCGCCGCCCGCCCGCCGCCATGGCCACCTCCCCGCAGAAGTCGCCGTCGGCCCCCAAGTCTCCCACTCCCAAGTCGCCCCCGTCCCGCAAGAAGGATGACTCCTCCTTCCTGGGGAAACTCGGAGGGACCCTGGCCCGGAGGAAGAAGGCCAAGGAGGGTAAGAGGAGCCAGGCCCCGTGCGAGGCTGGAGCCGAGCTGGGAGGGCGAGAGGAAGGGAGGGTGGGCTCGGGGGGTGGGGATCCCCGGGGTGCAGGGCGCCCCGCACCGCGCTCTCCCTCCCCGGGTCTCCCCCGGCGCCGCCGAGCGCAGGCCGCGTGACCCCCGAGCCCAGGCCCGGACCCCGCCGGCCCTCCGCTAGGCCCGCGTCCCCGCCCTCTCCGCGCCCCGGGCCTGGCAGTGCCCAAGTTGCCACCGGGGGCGCGGAAGGGGGGAGTAAAAAGAAAAAAGTTGCCCGGGCGCCGCCACGCTGTGCCTCGGTGGGAGCCTGCCCTCGGGGTGCTCTCGGCACCCCCACCGCCACCGCCGCGGACTTGGTCCGTCCCGAGCTCCAGCCGGTGCCCGGCGGGCAGTGTGGGTGGAGGTGATCGATAGCTAATGTTTGCAGAATGAATGAGGGAAGACCGCGCCGTCCCCGCGGCCCCCACCCCCCTGGCGCTGGGATTGATAAACTGGGTCTCAGGCCAGCAGCGTCTTGGGGCGCGCATGACCTCACTGTGAACCCGGAGGCCGAGCTTGTCCAAAAATCACTTTCTTTCCTCTACCGCGGTGAATCTGGTCGCGCGCTCTCTCTCTCTCTCTCTTTCTGTCTTTTCCTAGCGTAGTTTTCATGTAAAATGTTTTGCCCCGCAGGCAGTGTTTTGCACCCCGGTTTTGTTGTGAAAAGTGAGAAAAGGAGGTGTGGTTTTTCAGGAAGCATGGCAGTGGTGTGGATAGAAGATGGATGTGTGGGTAGACTTGCTGGGTGAGAAATGTTCCTTTTTCTTTCTTTTCTGACTCTGTCGCTCTTGTGCCCTTTTGGGGACTGAATCGAAAGCCTCGGGCATGCTAGGTCAGCGCTCCATCCCCGCGCTATGTCGCCAGCCTTCTTGTCACAGTTTCTTTTGAGACATAAGTCGCTCAGGCTAGCCTCAAACCCACTCTGTAGCCAAGCAGGAACTGCAGACCTTACCGCCTCAGCTGGGCTTACAAGTCCGCCCCACCAGGCCCGGCTCGTTTTCTTTTTGTGGTATGAGAGATTGAACCAGGGCCTCCGTCATGCTGGCAAACCAGTGCTGAGATGGAAAAGTAAAGTCCCAAGTTATCTTAAAGCACAAAACAACTTTAGTGTTGAGAACTCGTACACTCAACCCAAGAGCTCAGCACTAGATTACAGAGGAAATCAGTGAAGCCTATTTCCAAAGTTTTCCTCTCATTTTATAATAGTACTTTCTCCCTGATCCACAGGGGTTGTATTCCAAGACACCAGAGTAGATGCCCCAGATCACGGGCACCAAACCCAATATGGTATGTCTTTTTCTAACATGTCCATATCATCAAGTTTAACCTGTACAGTGGGTGCAGTAAGTTTAACAACAGCAACTGCTAACATACAATAATTCTGAAAATAGGCTTTAATAAAAGTCATGTGAATACGGCCTCTCTGGAAAAATCTTATTGTGCCTTACATAGCCCTGTGGCGATAAGAGGTGAGACAATGCTAAGAGGTGAGACACTGTCCACGTGATGAGGTGAGTGTCATGGGCGTCCTGATGCACCATCAGGCTACTTAGTGGGGGCCATTCTGACTCCAAGGTGGCTTCTGCGTCCCCGGTGCAGGTAGCTTTTGCAGTGGGGATATGCTGGAGTAAGGAATGACTGGCGTGAGGTGTTAACATGCTGCTCAGAACGGCGTGCAGTTTGAAACTTGTGAGTTGCTATTTTTGAAATCTTCCATGTAGCGTTTTAAAAAATTATTAATTTGCTTGTGTGTGTGTGTGCTTGTTCATGCGCGCGCAGGCGAGCGCATGCCGTGGCAACAGGTGGAGGTCAGAGGACAACTTTGGGGTTGGTCCTTGTCTGTCTGCCTCATTTGAAGCAATGTTGCTTGCTCTGGATTCTCACTTTGCTGTTACTGGCTGAGCTTGCCGTGAACTTCTGAGAAGTTCTCCTGTCTCCATCAGTGTCTGCACAATGGGATTACAGAAGCCAGAGTGGCTTAAAAAATATATATAGAAAGAGAGATATGTATATCTCTATATGTATTTGAGAGATATACATATATCTCTATATATATTTGAGAGAGAGAATGGACATGCCAGGGCCTCCAGCCACTGCAAATGAACTCCAGACACACGCACCCCCTTGTGCATCTGGCTTAAGTGGGCTCTGGGGAATCGAACTAGGGTCCTTTGGCTTGGCAGGCAAATGCCTTAACCACTAAACCATCTTCCCCAGCCCGGCTGCTTGCTTTTGACATGGGGTCTGGGGATCAAAATCAGGTACTCCAGCTTCGGCAGTAAGTTCTTTATTTCTGTGGAGTCATCCCCCAAGCCCCCCATTTAGTATTTTGCAGCCCAAGTTGATCACAGAAAAATGAAACCACAGCAGCTGGAATTGTGGGCTTGGTAAAACATTGATTAGTGTTCACTTGGTGAATCATGAGATCCTGGCTGAGATGGCCCTTTCTCTACACCGTGTCCTACAGTGCTCCTGGTACAGATGCACCCGTCTGAAGATGGGGCAGCTCAGAGTGACTAAAGCTCTACCTGGCCAGGAACGCTCACCTTACCTTTACCAAACTATGGGGAAAGTTTACATTAGCCCAAAGGTGGTCACTCTGTACCCACTAGTTACTGTCCTGGAGTCCAGTAGTGGCTGTTTCCCCTTTGAAAGTAGACTGTACTTCCCTCTGGAGTCTTCCCTTAAGCAGGCGGAGCATCCTCCCTCTCTCTCCTTCTGGTCCTCAGAGACACCATCTTAATGTTGTCCGACGGCCTGAATGTCCAGCTCGTCAGGGTCCCTGAGGAAACAGAAGGCTAACTTAGCAGAGACCGTGCAGCTGTTTGTGAAGGAGTTATTTACAGAGCCGTGGGCAGGGTTAAGAGAACCAAGAAGGGACGCTGCTGCGCCCAAGGACTGGTGACAGGGAAGTTGTACCTCCCCTAAGCCTGAAGGGACAGGGAAGCACTGGAGCCCATTGGAAGCTGAACTTGGAAGCAGGACCGGACAACAGTTGTAAAAGGGACACGACCGATGTCAGAAATGTGCAGCACTCTCTCCTGCTCTTGAATGTTCTGCTGGTAGTCCTCATTGCTGGACCCAGTGGGAAGCTGCCTGGCCAGAAAGGTGCGGCGGTATAGAGGAGCCGGCTCCTACGTGCTCTTCCAACGGAGGCTCCGTGTCAGTGGAGAAGAGAGGAGAGTTGGGGGGGGGGGGGGCTAGCTGCGCCCGTCAAAGTGAACCCCAGAAGTCAAGGTCGTGGAACTGCCAGGGAAGCGGAGCAGTCCCAATTGGAACAGAGAGGGCCTCCCTTCCCCAGCCGCGACTCCGTGTTCTGTGCCTACAGCCAGGATGCCCGGCTTCTTCCCGCTGGCTGCATCTCACTGGGCTTGTTTGTATCCTTCTCGAACACATTGGTGCATTTGCCCCTCCTGAACCCTGTCCTTCCCTAGCCGGGATTCACTCAGTTGGGATTTTCAAGCTGAGTGAAAGATAATTCCTTTTTTAAAATTTTTATTTATTTGAGAGAGAGAGAGAGAGGAAGAGGGAGAGAATGGGCACGCCAGGGCCTCCAGCCACTGAAGACGCACTCCAGACGCGTGTGCCCCCTTGTGCATCTGGCTTATGTGGGTCCTGGGGACTCAAACCTGGGTCCTTTGACTTTGCAGGCAAGTACCTTAAGCACTGCGCCATCTCTCCAGGCTGAGATCTTGTTTTTACCTTTGTTACACTTAACTGTAGTCTTGCTTCTATCATTCGGTCTGTTAGCAAATGCATGGGAGGCCATGGATGGATGATTGGGAGATGAACAAGGGTGATGAACAAAGATGGCATGGGACTGGTGTGAGATGACCATTGCTCATGAGTGTATGCTGGCTCTCAGGGCTCCTGGCTGCCCGCGGCCGTGGCCCGTAAACCATCACTGTAGTGACCGGAGCTGAGTCTGGCTGGGCATCACAGCTCTATGCCAGGCCCAGTCTTTCACTTTTCTCTCATTCTTAGTAATGTGTGAAAACACTGGCATCTGTGTGTCCACAGAGTATCCTGGGGCTTCAAGGTAGAGCTCCCCCGGGCTTGAGAACTGCTGAGGAAGGCCTTGACGTTTCGTAGCCTGGCTTACTTCCTGTCCCCACTCTGCTCCCCTGCACAGGTGTGGTCAGTGGCCTCAGGCCCTGGCTGCCATTGCCCTCCCCATCAAGATGGCATTCTTCCTTCATAAACCATAAGTCAAAATACACTTTTCCTCTATTTTTAATTACTATTATTATTATTATTATTAGTTTTCATGGTTTTCCGAGGTAGGGTCTTACTCTAGCTTAGGCTGACCTGGAATTTGCTATGTAGTCTTAGGGTGGCCTCACGGTGATCCTCCTGCCTCTGCTTCCCAAGTGTTGGGATTAAAAGCATGCGCCACCACACCTGGCTTTCCTCCTTTGTTTAAAATTTTTAGAGAGAGAGAGAGAGAGAGAATTGGTGCACCAGGGCCTCAGCCACTGCAGTTGAACACCAGATGCTTGTGCCACCTACTGGTCATGTGCAACCTTGCGCTTGCCTCATCTTTGTACATCTGGCTTACGTGGGATCTGGAGAGTTGAACATGGGTCCTTAGGCTTTGTAGGCAAGCACCTTAACCACTAAGCTATCTCTCTTGCCCCACAGCTCCTCTTCTTGTCAGGCATTTAGTCACAGCAATGAGAAAGTCACTAAGGCCCCCTGTGTCTCCTACTTACAGTCCTTTTCTTGCTATTCCATCTGCCCCAATATTATGACTGCATCCTTGAGTCTTTCCCATGCATAGAAAATCAGGTGCCGGTTTCCCCTAGAGCTACTCCCAAAGTTCTAGAGCAAGTTGCCTATACCCATCTTCTTTCCCCTCTCCTATTCACTTTCCTCCATGTGCATTCGGTCTCCAATTACTTCTTTTTAAAAATTTTTTATTTATTTATTTGAGAGCGACAGACACAGAGAGAAAAACAGATAGAGGGAGAGAGAGAGAATGGGCGCCCCAGGGCTTCCAGCCTCTGCAAACGAACTCCAGACGCATGCGCCCCCTTGTGCATCTGGCTAACGTGGGACCTGGGGAACTGAGCCTCGAACCGGGGTCCTTAGGCTTCACAGGCAAGTGCTTAACTGCTAAGCCATCTCTCCAGCCCTCCAATTACTTTTTGAGTGTTTTCTATGAACCAGACTTAGTGCAAGGTGCTGATAAGGAAACTGCAGCAGAAATTCCTACCCTCAGGGAGCTTACAATTACAGTCCCAAGGAAGAGACAATAAATGAGGTAAGTTGGTAACACATGTGTATTTTTTGTTAGAGTATTGATAAGTGCTATAGAAGGAAATCAAGCAGCAAGGGAGAAATGGCACCATGGGGCAAGGGATGATGGGGATTTTCAGCGGCGAGGCGAGAGGAGCCCGGCCTGAGGAGGGCCTTTTGTTCATGACCATTCTCCTTGCTGTCACCAAACACCTAACCAAAAGCAGCTCAAGGGAGGAAGGGCTTATTCTAGCTTACAGTTCAGGCTGAGACAGTCCATCTCGGTGGCAAAGGCTTGGTGGCAGGGGCATGAGGCAGCTGGTCATGTGGCGTGCACATTCAAGATGCAGTGAATTCGGGTGCTCACCATGCGGTTCTCCTTTGTATTCAGTTAGGAACCTCAGCCCATGGGGTGGTGCCACTCAGTTAAGGAGGGGCTTCCCATCTCAGTTAACCCCAAGAGACTCTCCTTCATGGACATGGCCAGAGATTTATCTCCTAGTTGAGTCTGTCAAGATCCCATCAAGATAATCAGTATTAACCGCCACAGATACCTTTTAGTCAAAACCCGAAGGTTCAGCTGGAGACATGGCTCAGCAGTTAAAGGTACTTCCTTGCAAAGCCTGACTGCCTGGGCTCAGTTCCCCAGTATCCACATAAAGCCGGATCCACAAAGTGGTGCATGTGTCTAGAGTTCAATTGCAGTGGCAGGAGGCCATGGAACACCCGTTCTCTTTCTCTCTCTTTCCCCAAATGAATATATACATACTAAAATTATTCCTTAAAAAACCCTGAAGGCCGTAAAGGAGAGTTATATGTATACATATGCATATATAAATCTTGGAAAGTGACATCCCGAGTGACAAAAATGGCACATTTGAAGGCTGCGGCCTTGCTGTGTGTTGAGGACCAGCAAAGAGGTTCATGTGACTGACCTGAGGCAAGAGGAAGCTGGGAAGGTTGATGGGGAATGGACTGAGTGCCTGGACACGTCAACCATTATGAGTCTTGAACCTCAGAGTGAGGTGGGAAGGTTCAGGAATGTCCACAGGAAGAATGTGGCTTCCCTCCTGTCTTCACCAGCTGTCTCCGGTGGTGTTAAGAGACTCAAGAGGGGGAGAGGGGGCTGGAGGGATGGCTTAGAGGTCAAGGCGTTTGTCGGAAAAGTCAAAGGACCCAGGTTCGATCCCCTGGGACCCATGTTAGCCAGATACATGCATCTGGAGTTTGTTTGCAGTGGCTGAAGACCCTGGCATACTCATTCTCTCCACCCCCTTTTCTCTATCAAATAAATAAATAAATAAATAAATAAATAAATACAAGGGGCAGAGGCAGAAGCCAGGAAATGAGTCAAGAGGCTCCTAGAATGATCCAAGTAACAGATGGCGAGAGCCTGATGCAGAGTGGGAGCAATGGACGGGTGAGCTTTGAATGCTGGGTGGAGTTTGAAGATCCACGGAGAGTCACCGAAAGACTGAAAGCAAGATGAGAGTCAAACCACGATGGCTCCAGAGGTTTGGGCTGGAACCCCTGGGAAGGTGGAGTGGATCATAACTATGATGGAGAATCCTGTGGGCTGGCTGGTCTGGGGAGGAAGAGAGCATGCTGAGTTTGGGCCCTGTCTAGGTACTGGTGCCCGTCTGATCTCCATGTGGAGACTAACTGACTCTATAAGTTAGGTTCAGGGGAGGGTCTGGTGAAGGGACCGCCCAGTGGCACTTTAGTTAAGGACGTGGGACTGAATGGGATCATTGAACATGGTTAGGCCATAGGAGATGTTCAAGGACCAAGCCCCGTGGTCTCCCTACGTTCAGAAACCGAGAGAGAAGGAGGAAACAGTAGGAGAGATTGAAGAGGATAGAAGTGGTAAGGGAGGAAAACTGGGAGATTATGAGTCCCAAGGGCAGCCAGAGCACTAATTCTGTTCTGCTGTTTAAGTGAGCTCCTTGCTGAAGATTCCAAAATCTTTTCAATTCTGATTCTACTGGGGTCACAGAGGCATGTGACATTGTTTAGCTGGTCCCTCTGTGCCTCTTCTTTTCAGACTCCTTCTCTGGCTGGCCTCCTTTTCCTTTCCTTTCCTTTCCTTTCCTTTCCTTTCCTTTCCTTTCCTTTCCTTTCCTTTCCTTTCCTCTCCTCTCCTCTCCTCTCCTCTCCTCTCCTCTCCTCTCCTCTCCTCTCCTCTCCTCTCCTCTCCTCTCCTCTCCTCTCCTCTCCTCTCCTCTCCTCTCCTCTCCTCTCCTCCCCTCCCCTCCCCTCCCCTCCCCTCCCCTCCCCTCCCCTCCCCTCCCCTCCCTTCCCTTCCTTCTTTCTCATCCCCTCCCTTCCCCTCTCTGCCCTTTCCCTGCCCTTCGCTTCCTTCTGTTTCCCTCCCCTTCCCTCCCTTTCCTCCCCTCTCCACTTCTTTCTCTCTCTTCCCCTCTTTTGTGTTGTGTGCACCTTTCCACGCATATAGGTGCATGTGTGGAGACCAGAGGACAACCTTGGTTGTCCTTCCTTAGACCCTTTCCACCTTTAGTGAGACTGTCTAATTCATGGGCCTGGAACTCATCCAGTGGATAGAGTAGGTGGCCGGTGAAGCCGGGGTCCATCCGCCTGTCTCTGCCTCCCCCGAGCTGGGCTTACAGGTGTGTGCCGCCACATCCGTCTTCCATGTTAGTGAACTCGGTTCTCATGCGTGCCCAGCAAGCACTTCACTGACTGAA
Organism: Jaculus jaculus; assembly: GCF_020740685.1. Taxonomy (NCBI): domain Eukaryota; kingdom Metazoa; phylum Chordata; class Mammalia; order Rodentia; family Dipodidae; genus Jaculus; species Jaculus jaculus. Next base: position 179,186,444 of record NC_059104.1, read on the forward strand.
CCTCGTTTTTGGCGCCTCTCTTACTTTTCTTAGTCGGCGTTTCCAGCACTTCTTACCTTTCAGCCTTCTCTTTGTCCCCTGGTTATCTCACCTGCTTTCCTAGTCTCAGTTACCATCTGCTCATTGGGGGTTACCATGTCAACACCTCAAATCCTGACCTCTCACCCCTGGTCCAAGTACATCTTCCAGTCATCTCTAGGATGAGTCACAGGACCTTAAACTCAACATACTATCAGTGGAATTATTTGATCCACTTGCTTCCAACCTTCCATCATCCAGCTGCGTCCCCTGGCTGGAATGTGGCCCATGCTTTGAATTTCAGAGGTCAGCAACTTCTTCCTAAAGGAACAGCTAGTAAATATTTTAGATGTCATGGGCCTTATGACCTCGGTCACAATGATTCAGCTCTGCCTTTGTCACACAGGCAATAGGTAAATGAACCAAGTGTGGCTGAGTTACAATAAAATTGTAGTTACTGACACTGAAATTTGAATTTTTTTTTCTAAATTTTTATTTATTTATTTGAGAGCGACAGACACAGAGAGAAAGACAGATAGAGGGAGAGAGAGAGAATGGGCACTCCAGGGCTTCCAGCCTCTGCAAATGAACTCCAGACACGTGCACCCCCTTGTGCATCTGGCTAACGTGGGACCTGGGGAACCGAGCCTTGAACCGGGGTCCTTAGGCTTCACAGGCAAGCGCTTAACTGCTAAGCCATCTCTCCAGCCCTGAAATTTGAATTTTATATAATATTCACACACTGTAGCACAGTCACCTTCTTCTAATTCTTTTCAGCCATTTAAAAAATGCAAAATGGGGTTGAAGGGGTGGCTTAGAGGTTAAGGTGTTTGCCTGCAAAGCCAAAAGACCCAGGATCAATTCCCTAGGACGCATGTTAGCCAGATGCACAAGGTGGTGCATGCATCTGGAGTTTGTTTGCAGTGGCTGGAGGCCCTGGTGCGCCCATTCTCTCTCTCCCTCTTTCTATCAAATAAAATAAAAATAAAAATATCTTTAAAATGCAAAATGCATTCTCAACGTGAGGGCTGGACAACGTAGAAGCCGGCGGCCTGTGGGCCTGGGCAGCCGTTCACCTTGCAGCCCTCCTGCCCGTTCCTACTCCCACGTGCTGCTGAGTCTACAGGCTGAACGGCAGGGCTTTCCTCTGCGCTGCCTAAGAGCTTTTTGTCTTCTTGTTTGTTTAGTTTTAAAACAATTCTCCCTTGTTTATTTTCTTCCTAAAATATTGCAGTGTGTAGCCAGCAAGTCTCTGTATGTCCGATCTTCTTTTCCCTCATTATTTGGCCCAAATCGGTTTTCGTTTGTTTGGTTTTTGTTTTCCCATTGAGACAGTTGCACTACGCAGCTCTAGAACTTATGGTCACCTTCCTCCCTCTGCTTCCTGAGTGCTGGGATTACAGGTGTGCTCTGCCATGGCCAGCAAGTAGGTTTTTTGGTTTTTCGAGATAGGGTTTCACTCTAGCCCAGGCTGACTTGGAACTTACTCTCAAGGTGGCCTCAAACTAAGTGCGATCCTCCTACTTCTGCCTCCTGAGTGCTGAGATTAAAGGCGTGCGCCACCACGCCTGGCCTTAGGTTATTTTTTTAAATCTATTTATTTATTTGCAAGCAGAGAGAAATGGGGGTGGGGGAGGATGGGTGCATCAGGGCCTCCAGCCTCTGTAAACAAACTCCAGATGCATGCACCACCTTGTGCATCTGGCTTTATGTGGGCACTGAGGAATAGAACCCTGGTCTTAGGCTTTGCAGGCAAGTGCCTTAACTGCTGAGCCATCTCTCCAGCCTTATGTCGGTATTTAAAACATAGTGTGAACCTCTTGCCAGGACTCTTTTCTTAGCATGGGATTCTAGGTCTTCATTTCCCTTCCAAATTTCCATTTTATCCACAGCCACAGCATTCTTCCTTCTCCAAACACACCCTGTTCTCACCTGTGTGTGTGCTATCTGGCGTTTCTAGAAGGATCTTCCATTCTCTCCTTCACAAACTATTCATTGAAGGCCCAACTTATGAATCCCAGCATCCTGTCTCAAAAAATAAATACATAACCTGATTTACCTTTCCCCTCACTGCATGTCGCCTTCCACAGCACCTCCAGGAAGGGTGAGATGCCTTCTTCTCGGTGACCCACTGTACCGGGTGCCCACTCCGCTCTGACATGGGGCACCCATGTCACCCATGTCATGCTACCCACGCCTGTGCCTGTCACCCACTGTGGGAGGCTTCTTTATGTAGCCCTTCTGCCTACTATAATTTAACTCACATCAATATTGGGATTTCTGTGGAATGAATTTCCCCATATTTACCCTGGTGAAAATAGCTCACCATTAACTGGTTTTATATTCTCAGACAAGTCTCTTCCCCTTTTTGGTGTTATTTGCCCATTTCTAAAATTAGGGGATTAGACTGAATAACCTTTTGGAGCCCTTGCAGTGTTTTCATTCTGTAATTTCTGAGCTCTTATTTCACCAGGCTTCTCTCATATTCAGTTTTAGCGTGGGTTGGGGGTGGTCTGGAAACTACATCATCACAAAGACCTCTTTCTTTCCTCGGCTAACGAAGGCACCTCTAAGCTGAAGGCACCTCTATGTCGGGGGGAGGGGAGGAGATGGATACAAGGATAAGTGGGCTCTGGCCCAAGGACACCTCCATATTAGGGCTAGGCCTCCTTGTCTCATGGAAAATCTATTTGGTTAACAAGCTCAGTTCATAATTACATTTTGGCCATTAGTGCTGGAGAAGAGACGGAGCCCTCTTGTGCAATGGTGGTGAGCGTCTGAAAATCCCTGTTCGCCCTTGTGGATAAAAGGGCATCTGAGGAGAAAGCAGTACAATTCCTATCGTAACGTACTTGAAAAGGCAGATGGTAACATTCTGTTACGTTTTTAAAAAATGTTTTAGTTTATATATTTGCAAGGAGAGAGAAAGAGTGAGAATGGGCACGCCAGGGCTTCTAGCTTCTGCAGACGGACTCCAGAAGCATGTGCTACTTTATACATCTGGCTTTATGTGGGTCCTGGGGAATTGAACCTGGGCCTTTAGGCTTTGCAGACAAGCACCTTAACTGCTGACCCATTTCTCCAGCCCCCATTAAGTTTTTGAATACGTTTGAAAATCAGTGGGACACCCAAATGAGGGTTTTTTAAAAAAAATAATTTTTATTTTATTTATTTGTTTTTCTTTTTTAAAATTTTTATTAGCATTTTCCATTTTATTTTTATTGATTTACTTATTTGACAGAGAAATAGGGAGAGAAAGAGACAGAATGGGCGTGCCAGGGTCTCCAGCCACTACGTGCGCCCCCTTGTGCACCTGGCTAACGTGGGTCCTGGGTAATTGAATCTGGGTTCTTTGGCTTGCAGGCAACTGCCTTAACTGCTAAGCCATCTCTCCAGCCCCAAATGAGGGGTTTTGCCTAGGGACCAGCAGTCCAGCCTGGATATCAGTCTGGACCTGGGCCTCACTGACCCTCTCATTTTCTCTAAAGATGCTGTGCGGCCAGGATTGGTTTGTTCTGCTATCACATATATTCTGGGTGTCCACCACAGCACCCTAGGACCTAAGCGTGTCCTGATTGAATTGCCTGGGATATCATTGAGCATCTTATTTCCACTGAAGGAGTCCACAGGTTACCACAAACTCTCTTTTAACTTTGGGTGGCACGTGTGTGTATAGCTCATAAAAATGCTTCCTCTTCCCAGGAATCACTTTATTTTTTTACAGGAAGCCATTTTCAGTCAATTCCTTCATTTGGCAAACCTCTAGGACCACAGGTTGGGTACTGACCTCAACAGTTGGGCACGGAGTCTACAAAGAACCTGCTGCTCAGGGAGGGTTGGGTGGGTGAGAGGCGTGCTCAGGTCAGGAAAGCTTGCTGGGTGGGAATACACACATTCATGTCAGAGTGCTTAAATGGGACTGTAAGGAAAAGCTAGATTACTGGTAAGTGTGGGGGAGCAAAGAGACATGCGCAGACCAACACTCTCCAAGAAAGATTCTCAATTCCTTTTTACTCCCCCAAACCTGTCCCATCCCCGCACCTACACCTATCCCTTCTTGGGGGTCTCAGCTTCACGCCCTCACCCAAGTGTAAAGCCAAGGTAATTGCAAGAGTCCCGTAACCATAACTTCCGGCCAATCAGCCAATCAAGTGCCCAACCAATGACTCAGTAAATAACCAATCAGGAGTGGAGCATCTCAGCCCAGGATTGTTATCCCAGCTATGTGGGAGGCCAAGGCGGGAGGTTTACAAGTTCCAGTGGGGACCTGTCTCAAACTAAAATAATGAGGGAGGAAGGGAGAGAAGGAGGGAGAGAGGGAGGAAGGCGGCAGGAGCGAAGACTGAAAGTTAAGAATGGGCCAGTGCCCTATCTTTTCTTATCTTCCCCTTGACTTTGCCCATTGCAAGTGTTCAGGCCCAGGCTGAACACTTGCTTGGCGACTCTTAGCAGGGCTCACGTAAGATGCAGTTCTGGGGCACTTCTGGTCACTTGGAAAAGGCCAGCCTGCGTTGTCATCTTTGTTTCACACCAGCCTCAGGGAGATGTCATTCTGTAGATGGAAGAAGCAATGAACTTCATCAGTTTAAGCAGTAATATCAATTATTGCACATTCTACATAAGAATAAGTCAGATCATTTTGCATTTTCTTTTGAGACAGGATCTCTTGTAATCCAACTTCCTGTGTGACTGAGGCTGACCTTGAACTCCTGATCATCCTGCCTCCACCTCCCAAGTGCTGGGATTACTGGTGTATGGCACCATGCCGAGCCCTGGGTGCCTTTTTCTTCCCTATTATAAAATCAGCTCATGCTCATTGGATTTATAGAAAATAGAGAGAAAACAATTATGCAAAATTCCATTTCCAATTCATATTAACATTTTGGTTCATTTCTCCCTATTCTTTATTATAATTTTCTCCTCATAATTGTGATATATGCTAGATATATAAAATCCTTCGTTTTTGTGTTTCATGTTACTATATTTTAATATTTTCATTTTGTTTTAACTTTTAATAAACAAAGTTTTTATAGGCATATAACATTCTTATTAAGTGGTTGTCATGTTTACTTCAGCATTTCTTTTAGTACTCTTGTGTTTTTTCCTTCTAGAAATAGTGCTCAAACACTTTTCCTTTTTGCTCTTCAGAATAATTTCCTCTGGACGAAGCCCCAGAAACGCGATTAAAGGGTGCAGGAGCAACAGCTGGCTCGTGTCGCCATAGTTAGACTTGATAATCATGGGTTCTGGTGGTGCCTCTATAGACTGCTTGAAGTGAACCTCACATTGTTAGGTGGAAAGTTTCTCTTAGCATCTGGCTTGTAGGTCCAGGTCATCCAAGGCCTGGGTGGGAGGGCAGTGTGTCCAGAGAGCAGGTTCCGAGGAAGGCTGCTGTATGCCTTGGCATTTTTAGAACCGTCTCTGCTGCCCCAATATGCACACCTGGCCTTAGGTATGACCACAGTGTGTCTTCTGCTGAAGTCCAGAGTCAAAACCTGGGAGCTGAAAACACTAAGTCCTGTCCTGAATTCTCCCATTCCTGTGTGCAGTTCTATGGAGGGGAATGATCTAGACCAGAGCTTTTTTTTTTTTAAATTTTTTTTTTTTCATTTGAGAGAGAGGGAGAGAGAAAGAGAGAGAGAGAGCACGCCAGGGCCTGTAGCCACTGTAATCAAACTCCAGATGAGTGCGCCACCTTGTGTCCATGTGCGACCTTGAGCACGTGTGTCACCTTGTGTGTCTGGCTTATGTGGGATCAGAAGAGTTGAACATGGGTCTTTAGACTTGGTAGACAAGCGCCTTAACTGCTAAGCCATCTCTCCAGCCCTAGACTTAATTCTTTATGTCAAAATAAAATGCATCTATCTCGTAGGTAAATTTATGTTAGACTTAAATAAATGGTAAAATTATATATATACCAAAGAATTGTTTTAAAGCAGACTCATGACTTATAACCAGTAAATATTTAAGTTTTTAACTTATGTACTGTCTTTCTTCCTTCTTTCCTCCATTTCTTTGGCGGCATCACACTAGGTGACCCAGGCTGGCCTTAAGGTTGAGAACTTCCTGCCTAAGCCTCCTGAATTATAGGCATGTACCAACCATGACTGCTAAGATTATGTGAACTTTTAATTAATTTATTTATTTTTGGTTTTTTGAGGTTGGGTCTCACAGTAGCCTAGACTGACCTGGAATTCATGATTTAGTGTCCAAGTGGCCTCAAACTTACGACAATCCTCCTTCCAAGTGCCAAAATTAAAGGCATGCACCACCATGCCCAGCTGTACTTTTTTTTTAGAGAGAGAGAGGGAGAAAGGGAGAGAATTGGTGCACCAGGACCTCAGCCACTGTAATTGAACACCAAACATTTGCGCCACTTAGTGGTGATGTACGACCCTGCGTGTACCTCATCTTTGTGCATCTGGCTTACATGGGATCTGGAGAATTGAACATGGGCCCTTAGGCTTCATAGACAAGCACTTTAACTGCTAAGCCATTTTTCCAGCCCTCTATTTTTTTTTTTTTTGTTTGTTTTTTAAGGTAGGGTTTTGCTCTAGCCCAGACTGACCTGGAATTCACTATGTAGTCTCAGGCTGGCCTTGAACTCATAGCAATCCTCCTACCTGTGTCTCCCAAAGTGGTGGGTGGGATTAGATGTGTGCGCCACCACACCCAGCTGGATTTTTTTAAATCTTTTATTTATTTATTTGCAAGTAGAGAGAGAAAGAGAGAGGAGAGAGAATGCAAGTGGACTCAAGATGCACGTGCCACTTTATGCATCTGGCTTTACATGGACACTGGAGATTAAACCCTAAACTACAGGCCTTGGTAGCAAGCACCTTTAACCACTGAGCCATCTCCCCAGCCCGTGGGCTTTGTTTGTGAGACAGAATTTTGCAATGTAGCTCGGCTGGTATTGAACTCATTATTTTCCTGCGCTGGTCTTCTGAACACTGAGTTGACAGGCATTCATGCCAGGGCCAGCCCTCACACTGAATCTTGAAGCCAGAGGAGGACTCCTGACCTCTTTGAAAACAGAAGAGGGGTCAGTCTGAAAGGTCTGCTGAGTTTCAGTTGGCTTGTGACAAGTGCGTTGGGCTGCGGCCTTAGGCTCAGTTTTTTCCACCTGGAACAGGAGTCAGACATCAGGTGTTCCTCACTTCTGTCATGGACCTGAGCCCACTGGAACATGCCTCGATCATGCCCTAGCCCTCAGGGAGCAGTTCTGGGAGCCACTTGGGAGGGCAGATCCCTCGGTCTAGGAGGGATGTGTCCAGGGCATTTATTTCAACTGTGATTCACACCCTGTTCTCTTCACTCATTCCTTTATCTCTTTTAAAATCCAGAGGCCACTCCTCTCTTCTGAAGTATGAAAATAGGGAACCGTGACTGCAGCGCTACATAAAATACAACTGAGCTCTTGCAGGTGATGGTGTTTGGCTCTGACGGGGTTGCTTTCTCCTTGACGAGAAGCCACACCAGTGGTTCCCCGTGACTTGGGAGGCCCAGGATAGTGGCCCCTGTGGTCCTTTCTTTCCAGAATATACACACTGGTAGTACGATTGATCTACTAATTACGGTATAACATTTACTTCTCAACTCAAAACAGTCATTCCACCCTCCGCTTTCGTCTTGGCTGCAGCTATGGGGGTGAAGAGGTGGCAGGAGAGGGAAGACCAGGGGAGGTCTGCAGTGCCACTCCCAGGTTTAGGGGTCAGGACGTGCCAGCTTTGTTGAAGTAGGCACTGAATGGGGTAGGGTGTAGGGACTCTTTGCAGAGAATTCTTATTTATTTTTGTGTTTTGGTTTTCCGAGGTAGGGTCTCACTCTAGCTCACGCTGACCTGGAATTCACTATGTAGTCTCAGGGTGTCTTTGAACTCACAGCGAGCGATCCTCCTACCTCTGCCTCCCGAGTGCTGGAATTAAAGGCGTGCATCACCACGCCCGGCTTCTTTGCAGAGAATTCTTAACATCTACCTAGTGCCTTGGACTTGACACGGGGAGACTTCACAGAATCCACCACTTCAGAGGCAGAGTCCTGGTGCTGAAGCTGGCAGAACTCAGCAGGAAAGTTAGGACCCTCCCTGAGTAGGTAAGGGGCCAAGGCTATTGTCACCTCAGCGCAGAATCACAATTTCCTTAGACCCACAGGTCAGGAGGCTGATGCTGGAGGACAGACCCAGATTCTTGTTCTGTGTACATCACACTCTTGTGTCTCTGGTTTAGAAGCAAACTTCCCTCTGCATTGGGAGGGGTTTTCCTATTGACCATAGGGCTGAGCCTCCGCCTGGCTCTCAGCCCCAGTGACGAGGACCTGCAGATGCCAGGTAGTGAGTAGTGACAGCTATGAGAAGCCTGGGCAGCAGGAACTGACAGTTTTAATGCTGTTTACAAAACACAAAGGACACATGGTTCTGGTATAAAACAAGTCCTGCACCAGCCAAAGTCCTGGCTTGGGTTTGCCAGGCCTCTTGGTGGCTCAGTAGCCCCTCCAGCATGGGTCCTGGAGAGCAGAATGACCCGTCACCTGCCCTCCTCTATGGCTGTCTCTGTGGTAAGCTGCAAGGCTCCCGTGATGACTGTGGTGAGGAGATTGAGTCTTTCCTTCTCATTGTCACCGTGCAGAACGTGACCCGGGTGATGGCCGCCCAGATCACACCTTGTAATGTCTCTGTCAGAGGGGGAGGTTAACACAATTGAGACCTGACACTTCAATGAATCTGAAACATTCTGCCATGGAGCGCAGAGTTCAAAATTGCTTAAATTGGTGTCGGAGCAGGTGGGGGAGAAGAGTCCGGGCTATGAATTGCGTAGTTGTCCTTCCTTGCAATTGTCCTTCAGTTTGTGGGGCCCGAGTGTCAGCTTTTCAGATGCTGTGACATCAATTTAAGGCATCTGGGCTCCTAGCTACTGGAACTGGGAAGTATGATTCATGGTATAGCATGTGCTCTTAAGTGCAAAAGATAAATAAATAAATCAAACAGCTCTGCTTGTGCCTCGGGGGCTGGAGATTGGGTTTGTGGGGAAGGGTTGGGTTCACTGCGTTATCATTGCTGTAGCAGTGAGTGATAAGCTCCATCTTCTACCTGGGCTGCTGGCACGTCCCAAAGGGCCCTTTCTAGCCAAGACCTCTAGCTGTGACTTCAGGCTCATTAGCATGTGTGTGTCATGACCTTGTCACTTGCACACAGAGGCGTAGGGATCCCCACATAGGGCAGGCAGTTCCCATGGACTTATGAGGTGGGCATGTGCTTGGGTTTCTGATGGAAGTTGAGGTGCAGAGGAAAGATGGGGTGATCCATATAGAAGAACGGGTGCTTTAAGAAATCCGTTTTATTGAAAATGTATTATTGAGGGCTAGAGAGATGGCTTAGTGGTTAAGACACTTGCCAGCGAAGCCAAAGGACCTGGGTTTGACCCCCGAGGACCCACATAAGCCAGGTGCAGTAGGTGGCACATGTGTCTGGAGTTTGTTCATAGTGGCTAGAGGCCCTGGTACATAAATTCAAATTCACTCTCTCTGTATTTGTGTGTGTGTCTCTCTCTCTGTACACAAATAAATAAATAAATAGAGAGTTAAAAATTTAAAACAAGGGCTGGAGAGATGGCTTAGCGGTTAAGCGCTTGCCTATGAAGCCTAAGGACCCCGGTTCGAGGCTCGGTTCCCCAGGTCCCACGTTAGCCAGATGCACAAGGGGGTGCACGCGTCTGGAGTTCGTTTGCAGAGGCTGGAAGCCCTGGCGCGCCCATTCTCTCTCTCTCTCTCTCTCTCTCTCTCTCTCTGTCTTTCTCTCTGTGTCTGTCGCTCTCAAATAAATAAAAATAAAAAATGAACAAAAAAAAATATTTAAAAAAAAAATTTAAAACAAAAGAAAAGAAAAATTTGTATTGGGACATAACACACACATCTCAGTGGCATTATTCAGTTTTCAGTATATCCACAGTTATATGGCCATTGCTGTCATCAAGAGCCTCTATATCTACTTCCTCAGTCCCAGCCTCTAAGTAGCCATCAATCTAGCTTCTGTTTCTAAAGATTTGCACATTGTAGACATTTCCTGTAAATGGACTCATACAGTAAGTAGGTGGCCTTATATCTTTTTATGGCTGAAAAATATATTCTATTTAATTAATTAATTTATTTATTTGCATGGTGAGAGAGGGATGGAGAGAAGGTGTGCCAGGATCTCTTGCCACTGCAAATGAACTCTAAACACACCATTCTGTGCATCTGGCTTTATGTAGGTACTGGGGAATCAAACCTGGGCCTTCAGGCTTTGTAAGCAAGTGCCTTTAACCACTGAGCCATCTCTCCAGCCTGTAAAAAGTGTCCTAGGGCTGGGGAGATGGCTTCACAGTTAAGCTGCTTGCTGATGAAGCCTAAGAACTCATGTTTGAATCTCCAGATCCTACATAGTGATGCAAGTGTGCAATGTCACACATGTTCACAAGGGGACGCACGTGTCTGGAGTTCGTTCGCAGTGGATAAGGCCCTGGCATGCGCATTCTCTCTCTCTCTCTCTCTCTCTCTCTCTCTCTCTCTCCCTCTTTCTCTCTCTCTGCATCTTTCTCTCTTGCACAAAATTAATAATAATAATAAAGTATCCTAATATGTGGGTGTGTCACTTGTAGCTCGCTCATTCATCAGCTGATGGACGCTTGGGCTGCTTACAGTTTTGGCTACGAGCAATATGAATTTTCACATGTAGGCTTTTCTGTGCACGTATGTGTTGCGTTTGTATGTGCACATGCATGTGTGGGGGAGTGTGGTAGCGAGAGGTTGATATTGGGTGTCTTTCTCATTCGTTCTCTGCCTTATTTTTGAGACAGTCTCTCACTCAATCTGGAACGCACTCATTCAGTACACTAACTGGCCAGCAGGCCCTGGGACCCTCCTGTCTCCGCCTCCCGCCACCATTCTCTGTTGGAACGTGGGTGCTGGGGGTCCCAACTTAGGTCCTTGTGCCTGCATGACAAGGACTTTACCTACTGACCATCTTTCCAGCCTGCACATGTAGGTGCTTTTATTTGATTTTATTTATTTGGAAGTAGAGAGATGGAGAAAAAGAGCGAGAATGAGAATGGGCCCACTAGGGCCCAGTGCCACTGCGATTGAACTCCAGACCTATGTGCCACTTTGTACCTCTGGCTTTATGTGGGTACTGGGGCATCCAATCCAGGCCTTAAGGCTTTGTAAGCAAGCACCTTTAACCCCCTGAGCCATCTATCCAGCCCAACATATGTAGGTTTTTTGTTTTTTGGTTTTTGGTTTTATTTTGAGGTAGGGTCTCAGGCTAGCCCAGGCTGATCTGGAATTCACTATGGAGTCTCAGGGTGGCCTTGAACTCACGGTGATCCTCCTACCTCTGCCTCCCAAGTGCTGGGATTGCCATTAGCTGGGGAGCAAGCATTCAGAACATAGGAGTTTATAGTGTGTGTTGGGGGGAGGGGGTATCTGATTTAAACCACACACTATCTTTAAAAATAAAATAGGAAAGATAGGTGTGGTGGTGCACACCATTAATTCCAGCACTTGGGAGGCAGAGGTGGGAGGATCACTGAGAGTTTGAAGCCACCTTGAGACTACATAATGAATTCTAGGTCAGCCTGGGCTAGAGCAAGATCCTACTTTGGAGGGGGAAATAAAAAAGGGAAAGAAGAAATATCACATAGTCAAGAATTATTTCAAGGCCAAAACCCTTCAGACTAATCAAAATGGTACTGATATTGTTGGGCTGGGACTGTAGATCAATGGGTAGGGTGTTTGCCTAGCACACATGAAATTCTACTTGATTGCTAGCACTATAGAAAACTGGGGGCTGGAGAGATGGCTTAGTGGTTAAGCGCTTGCCTGTGAAGCCTAAGGACCCCGGTTCGAGGCTCAACTCCCCAGGACCCACGTTAGCCAGATGCACAAGGGGGCGCATGTATCTGGAATTCGTTTGCCGTGGCTGGAGGCCCTGACGTGCCCATTCTCTCTTCTTATCTCTATCTGCCTCTTTCTCTGTCTGTCGCTCTCAAATAAATAAATAAAAATATTTAAAAAAAAAAAAAAGAAAAAGAAAACTGGGTGTGGTGGCATGGGCCCGTAACTCTAGCATGAATTCAGACATTCAGAATTATTTCTGCCTACATAGTAAGTTCAAGGCCAGCTTGGGCTACATGAAACCCTGTCTCAAAAACAAAAAAACAACAGGGCTGGAGAGATGGCTTAGCAGTTAAGGCGTATGCCTGTGAAGCCTAAGGGCCCAGGTTTGATTCTCCAGGTCCCACGTAAGCCAGATGCATATGGTGGTGCACGCGTCTGGAGTTCATGTGCAGTGGCTGGAGGCCCTGGTGCACCCATTCTCACACACACTCTCTCTCTGCCTCAAAAACATAAGTAAAATAGATAAATAAAATGTTTGAAACTATATCTTTAAAAAATCCAGGTATGGTGGCACACGCCTTTGATGCCAGCACTCAGGAGGCAGAGGTAGGAGGATCACTGTGAGTGAGTTCGAGGCCACCCTGAGACTACGCAGTAAATTCCAGGTCAGGGGCTGGAGAGATGGCTTAGCGGTTAAGCGCTTGCCTGTGAAGCCTAAGGACCCCGGTTCGAGGCTCGGTTCCCCAGGTCCCACGTTAGCCAGATGCACAAGGGGGCGCACGTGTCTGGAGTTCGTTTGCAGAGGCTGGAAGCCCTGGCGCGCCCATTCTTTCTCTCTCCCTCTATCTTTCTCTCTGTGTCTGTTGCTCTCAAATAAATAAATAAATAATTAAAAAAAAAAATTCCAGGTCAGTCTGGACTAGAGTGAAACCCTACCTCGAAAATAAAAAAAAAAAAAAGACCTTTTTGGGGCTGGATATGTAAGCTGGTGATGGGCACTTGTAGAACATGCACAAAGGCCTCTTTCTGCAGGCTTTGCAGCCGTCTGGATCTTCAAACCCTCCTGCTTCAGCCAGTGGAGCGGGAGAGCTATTAAAGATGCAGGCAGAGGCTTGCAAGCCAGTCCTGAACATGGTGTCTATGAGTTTGGCCACTTATGGTTGGAACTGAGCCATGTGGTCACACGTCAGTGTAAAGGAGGCTGAGAAACAGAATTTCATTGTCTGCGGTGAAACCGGAAACAGACGTCCGTGTGCGCCTTTTTGCCATTGTTGGTGAGGGGAGGACGTGGGATTTGAACCCAGGCAGTGTGGCACCAGTAGCTTGTTCTTCACTACTGTGCTGTGACACATGGCTCAAAGGTCTAAACAAAATATGGGGAAGTGACAAATTTTACACTGTTTTCTTCCCACACGACTGGACTCAGTTGCCTGGATGCCGACAAAGTCACTGTTTTTTTCAGAAAAAGAGTAATAGTAAATACTACTATTAACTGAATTTTAAAATATTTTATTTATTTATTTATTCATTTGACATAGAAAGACGGGGAGAGAGAGAGAATGAGAATGGGCGCGCCAGGGCCTCCAGCCACTGCAAACGAACTCCAGACTCATGCGCCCCCTTATGTATCTGGCTTATGTGAGTCCTAGAGAATCAAACCTGGGTCCTTTGGCTTTGCAGGCAAACAACGCCTTAACCGCTAAGCCATCCCTCCATCCTTTTACTGAATTTTTGTTCTTTGCTAGGCATCATCCTAGGTATTTTCATTGACTGATTGGTTACAGGCGTGTACCACACACCTGGCTTCTAGTGTGAATTTAGGTTGAAGGGCAGAAGGAGACTTACTGACATTGCAGTCTAGAACCTTCTATAATGCACGTAGAACATTGCTTGTATCTTTAAACAAATTCACGTCTAGAAGTTATTTATGAGATAATTGCAAAAACATAGCACACTTTGGGAATGCTGATGGTGCTCCACCCTCGACCCTAGGGTGGGAAAAGGATGTGGCAGTTATGTTAAAAATTCCATGTCTTGGGCTGGAGAGATGGCTTAGTGGTTAAGCGCTTGCCTGTGAAGCCTAAGGACCCTGGTTCGAGGCTCGGTTCCCCAGGTCCCATGTTAGCCAAATGCACAAGGGGGCGCACGTGTCTGGAGTTCGTTTGCAGAGGCTGGAAGCCCTGGAGCGCCCATTCTCTCTCTCTCCCTCCATCTGTCTTTCTCTCTATGTCTGTCGCTCTCAAATTAAAAAAAAAAAAAAAAAATGAACAAAAAAAAAATTCGATGTCTTTTCAAGATACACACTGAAATGCCTGTGAGGACACGATGTGACTTTGCTTCAGGTATGGAAGGGCAGGAGCTAAGGCACAGGTGGAAAATGGGACGGACACACAGACAGGTCAGGGGAGGTGGCCCAGGCAGCAAAGTGCTTGCCAGGCAAGCAGGGCGACCTGTTTGAGTGCCTGGTATCTACATAAATTTCAGTCACAACGGGCTGAAGAGATGGCTTAGCAGTTAAGCACTTGCTTGTGAAGCCTAAGGACCCTGGTTCAAGGCTCGATTCCCCAGGACCCACATAAGCCACATGCACAAGGGGGCGTATGCATCTGGAGTTTGTTTGCAGTGGCTGAAGGCCCTGGTGCACCCATTCTCTCTGTCTCTCAACCTCTTTCTCTGTCACTCTCAAATAAAAAAAAAATAAAAATAAAAATAAACAAAAAACAATTCAGGCACAGCAACTCCCTTCTGTAATCCCAGTACTGGGAGGCAGACAGGAGGATCCCTGGGGACTTGCTGGCCCCCTAATCTAGCCCAGTCCATGAGCTTCAGGTTCAATGAGAGAATCTGCCTCAAAAAAAAAAAAAAAAAAAAAAAAAGGCAGAGCGTGATTAAGGAAGATGGCCAGCACCCACATCAAGATGTGCACACACACAGCGGCATGCCAAGGAAATAGCAAGGAGGAAAGCACGTGGAGGCTTAGCGTTCCTGTCTCTGCTTTGGGATATATTGGACATTTCCCCTATTAATTATGAGGGTCACAAGGCTCATTCATGAGGGCAGTTTCCCAACTTCCCATAGTGGATGCAGTGGTGGGGTTGGCCCGGCGTGCCCACCGTGCTTGCTGTGGGTCAGCTGCCCTGCATGGCGGGTCTTCAGAGAGCCTGAGACGTCAGCCAGGTTTTGAATGCTGACTGTCACTTCTCCTGGAGGAAGTATTTATCATCTGCAGAAGTAGGCCCCCGAAAGTGAGCCCTGGAGCCTTGCAGAGGTACGCACAGGGTTTCCTGGGCAAAGAGACCAGCCAGAGTCTGAGCTCTGCCCTGGCCAAGTGGCCTCAGCGTGGCCTGGTTACGCAGCCAGAGACAGAGATCTTGCCGAAGGGAACAGCGCGGCCCAGGCCCCAGCTGCACTTTAATTAAACAGTGAAAATTCATCAAAGACTCGGGCTTGTCTGTGGCCAGTTCTCCTGAGGCCCAGGTGAAGCCAGCTCAGGACTGGCCAGGGGCCAGAAGGAAGGTGGGCATGGCCGTGAGGTCCCTGCCTAAGATCAACAGTGGGGCTCAGAGGCCTGTCTTCTGCCCAGACACAAACAAACTTGGCCTTTGGAGATGGTATTAAATGTCCCAAGTCAATATTCCAGAGGCACGATCTGAACAATTAAAACCGTGCCTCCCCGTCAGAGCATCGGGGTATGTGTGAACATCAGGTTTTCAGTTCACTTTTAAAACTGAAGAGGAATTGCTTAGTGGTTAAGGCACTTGCCTGCAAAGCCAAAGGACCAAGGTTCAATTCCCCAGGACCCACGTGAGCCAGATGCACAAGGTGGTACATGTGTCTGGAGCTCATTGGCAGTGTATCTCTCTCTTAAATACATATAAGTAAAATATTGTTTAAAAAATTGAAAAGGACAAGGTCTGTCTGGTGATGCTATGATCACAGTTTATTCCATCCCCAGTGCACGCACGCACGCGCGCACGTGTGTGTACGTGTATGCTTGAAATGGGGTCTTAAAACTGGCTGGCCTTGAACTCACTGTGTAGCCAAGGGTGACTTTGAACTCTGGATCCTTATGCCTCTGCCTTGAGTGCTGGGATAATGCCTGTGCTGAGGAGAGAACAAAGGGCTTCACGTATGCAGATCAGCACTCTGCCAACCGAGCTACATTCCCAGCCCCAGCCTCTAGTTCTTTTCCTTTTATCTGTGCAAGTATCTCACATAAGTCAAGCATCTGGCAGGAGCCTTCCATGTGCAGTTTCATATTTAATTCCTGTGGGAACTCTGGAAGGTCCTATCACCTCCATTTTACAGGTACGGAAACTGACGCTTGGGTAGAGTAACTTGCCTAGGCCTGGGGAATTGGCTTAGTGGATAAAGTGGTTGTTGTACAATGTTGAGCACCTGAGTTTGGATCCCCAGACTGCAAATTCAAATTCAGAAGTTGGGCTGGAGAGATGGCTTAGTGATTAAGTTGCTTGCCTGCAAAGCCCAAGGACCTAGGTTTGATATCCCAGATCCCATGTAAGTCAGACGTACTATTTAAGGTGAGGCAAGCACAAGGTTGCACATGCCCATGAGGTGGTGGAAATGTCTGGAGTTTGATTGTAGTGGTTGAGGCACTTGCCTATGAAGCCTAAGGACCCAGGTTCAATTTTCAAGAACCCACCTAAGCCAGATGCACATGGTGGCACATGTGTCTGGAGTTTGCAGAGAGTAAAGGTCCTGGTGCGCACTCTCTCTCTCTCTAATAAATAAATAAAAACAAAATATTAAAGAAAAACAACCTGAAGTAAGGTGGACTTCTGTAATCCCAGTGCAACCATGGTGAGAAGGGAGGCAGAGACGGGAGAGTGTGCTGGAAGCTCACAGTAAGAGACCTGCCCCAAATGAGGGAGAAGCTGAGGACCAAAGAGTGGAAGGCGAAGGCTGCTCCCAAAGCTGTCCTCTAGCCTCTGTGCAAACTCCCTGACACGCACATGCCCACACGCACACACGCATGAACATGCACATGCACACGCACAAACATAAACAGATAAAAAAATTAAAAATAAAGAACAAGGATTTCCACCAATTTCTTCACTAGAACTGAAGGCCCACTCTGCCCACTGTCACCACTGGCTTGTCTGAATAGTGTGTATTCACTCATCCATAATAATCAGCAATGACATGTTAACAGTATCCATAGCAACCAGTTAATAATTTACAGTTCCCCTAGTCTTTAAAGCTGTTGGCATTATTATTATTATTATTTTTCCTAGTTGGTTCAGCAGTTTGATAGATCAGCAATGAGAAGCTTCAGTAGGGACCAGGAACCAGGCTGCCTGGTTCTACTACACGCTGGCTGCTCATGGGACAAGTTCATTGTTGTCTCCGAGCTCTAGCCTTGGCACATGCAAAATGGGATGTTTCTAGCAGCCACCTCCCAGGGCTGTTATGAAAGGACCTGGTACCTGGGTGTGTTAAAGCCGGGCCTGGCCCCTGGGCACCGCACCCCCTGGCAGACCCTGCGCAGGCATTGTTGACCCGTGGACGTTTTCTTTTGTTCGCAAGGTGTCTAGGCAGGTCATAGAATATTTCCGTTCTTATTACACTATCTAAAATTTTATTTATGGTTAAAAAAACAACTATTCCAACAGGCCAAAAATACAAAAGACACATTTTGGGCCCATCTTTACTATCTCATTTCAGGGTGTGGTGGTTAATCTTGATTTTCAGCTTGACCAGATCTGGAATCCCCTCGGTGGCAAGCCGCTGGGCACATCTGTGAGACTCTCCTAGGTGAGGTGGAGGCTGGAAACGCCGCCCTAACTGCGCGCAGTGCCATTCCTCTGGTGCCTCGGGCGGAATAGAAGGGGCGAGCCGCCAGGCACCAACATTCACCTCTCTACTTCCCAACTGTGGACACAGCGTGGCAACCTCCTGGTGCCATGCCTTCCCACCACGGTGAAGCGTGCCTCAAACCGTGAGCCCAAATCAACCCCTTTCTTCTTTAAGCTACTTTTGTCAGGCAGTTTCTCACAGTAAGGAGAAAAGTAACTGATACAAGGTTGGCCTTAAATTCTTTGATCCTCTTCTCTTGCCTAAGCTGCCTGAATGCAGGGATTATGGGCATGTGCCACCATAACTGTCTGTACACAGCAAGTTTGAGGCTAGTCTGAGCTACGCAGTGAGACCTTGTCTCAGAAACAGAAAAGAAAGCCAGGCATGGTGGCGCACGCCTTTAATCCCAGCACTTGAGAGGCAGAGGTAGGAGGATCACCTTGAGTTCGAGGCCACCCTGAGACTCCATAGCAAGTTCCAGATCAGCCGGGGCTGGAGTAAAATCCTACTTTGGGAAAAAAAAAAAAAAAAGAAAGAAAGAAAAGAAATTGATTTTTTTTTTTCTTGAAAAAGAAGGGATGGAATTCAGTTATTCTCATCTCTAAATTTATTGGAAATGCTGGCCACACATTTCTGGGCAGCTAATCCCCAGGATCCTGTCCCCAGCACTTAATAGTGACCTGGAGTTCAAAGCAGAGATCTTTTGTGTGCTCAGCCAACTCTGTCCTCCCCCAGGCCTCCTGTCCCTGTTTTCTGGGGAGGCCCCTCACCCTGACTTCGGGGTGAAGATCTTGCAATCTTCTGGTATGCTGGCCTTGCATGCAGAGGGGCAGTGGCAGAATAACACCCCTATGTGGAGGGCAGAGGGCAGCGGGCTGCGTGGGCCAGCCTAGCGTTGCCCAGAGCAGCTCCTCTTCCCCTCGAGCTCTCTAGATCCCGAAACAGCCAGATGCCAGCGGCCCCTCCTTCTGCGTCCAGTCCATTTGGCAGGAGGGATGGGGCTTGTTTCATAGGCTGATTTCCTTTTGAGGCATCATTGTTCCAGCAGCCCCCAGCCAACCAGGAGCAGAAAACCCAGTGACGAAAATCATAAATGACATCCAGGGCCTTGGCAAGGACGAGGACAGAGTGACTCACGAGCCCCTGTATCCTCCTGGAATGTTCCAAGAACTGCCTTCCTGCTTAGACCACTCCCTGAGAACACCCCTCTCCCAGGCTGCTGAGGAAGACCAGCTGCTGATCACTGGCGTGGGGGGGAGGGACCAAATGAGGACCCTGGCTGGTGACACCACCCAGCTCTTCCTGTCCGGTCTGGATTCTGGGATAGGTTGGCAATTCTAGCTCCCCCTAGAGTGAGACAGGGCACGTCGGCTCTTAGAAGCTTGCAGTCGAGCCTCCAGAACCCAGGTCCTCTGTGCCTAACCCAGAGGGACACAAATCTGACAGCCTGGTGACCCTGAGCATGCCATTTCTTTCTCTAAATGTCAGTTTTCTCCTCTACAGAATGAGGATAACACGACCCCAGTACCAATCTCTGATGTGACCGGTAGTGAAGGAAACAGCCCAGTGTGGCGGCTGGGACACAAACAGCGTGGCTGCCACCTTGCGATTGCGCCGCTGTCTCCACCACACCTTCTGCGCCTCTGTCCACAGAGCTTCGGTCGCCATGGTCGCGCGTGGCTTTACCCCCCCCACAACTTGGCATGATAACAGAACTCATTATATGCGCGTTTATAGTGTCCTGAGACCAGAGGTATATAACATTATATAAAGACTCCCTTAATCCCGTTCAACCCTGTGATTAGCCATGAGGTAGTTTCTGCTTTTGTCCCTTTTTTATATTACATATATTTTTATTGACAACTTCTATCCTTACAGACGACAAACCATGGAATTTCCCTCCCCTCCCTTCCCCTCCTCCACTTTCTCCTTCATACTCTGCTCTCCGTCACATCCCCTCCCTCTGTCCATTAGTCTCTCTTTTAATTTGATGTCATCATCTTTTTCTCCTATTACGAGGGTCTTGTGTGGTTATTGCTTGCTAGGCACTGTGAGGTCTTGGATATTGAGGTCAAATTCTGTCTGGCCAGTTGGATGTACGGAGGTTTTGTCCCTTTTTTATGTATGAATAGATTGAGTGTAGAGTTTGACCAATCAGCTCACGGTAATGTTGGAACCAGCAGAGCCAAACCAAGGGTGTCGGCTCCTAACCATTAGGTTAACCTGCCTCTCGGCTTGTTTGTACATTTAGTTTTGTTTACCTATGCATTCATTTTCTGTGTTTCTTTTTTTTTTTTTTTTTTTGAGACAGGGACTGGAGGTCTAGGTTAGCCTCAAATTTGCCATGTAGCTCAAGCTGGCCTTGAACTTGCTACATAACCAAGGATGCCCTTGAATTTCTGCTCTTCTGCCTTTACCTCTCTAGTACTAGGGTTGCAAGGATATGCTACCACATTCTACACAAGAGTTTAGTTTGTGTGTTCCTACACAAGAGTTCCCTAAAGGTAGAGCGCTGTAGGATATTTTGTTCACACATCTTACATCAGCAAACCAAAATGCTTTGTCCCTTAAAATGACAGTGTAACATTAAAAAACATTAAACTGTTTGCACTTTTTTTTTTTTTTTTGGTTTTCCGAGGTAGGGTCTCACTGTATCCCAGGCTGACTTGAAATTCACTCTGTAGTCACAGGGTGGCCTCGAACTCACAGCAATCCTCCTACCTCTGCCTCCCGAGTACTGGGATTAAAGGCACGCGCCACCACGCCCGGCGTAATAAAGGATATTTTTTTTCCATTTATCTTACATCAAAAAATGTCACTTTTCTCAAAATGGCAATGTAACATGATAAAAATTGAGCTGCGTGGGAGAGGAGTGTTTTTACTTGGGACAGGTCTTGTTTTCCAGTCCTCTGTGAACCGGATATCCTCCAGTGTGTGACTGTTGACAGCTTGTGTCACCTGGAACTCGACTTGAATTTGACAGTGGTCAAGCTGGTCTGTACTTAGTGAACTACACTGTTCCCTTCCAGCAACACACCAACGTCAGGCTGCCTACGGTTTCTTACTGCGTGCTGTTAGATCGCCCTTCTTACCACAGCCACCTAACAGCTCACGGGCTAGACCTGGTCTGCGGGCACCGACTCCTTCTGACTTAGGCTAACACAGCCCACGTTTCACATGTTTCCAGTATCTTCCTGCGGATCTTGTTATTGACGCTTTTTTTTTTAAATCTATATACACATTTTTATTCTCTCTCTTTGTGACAGTTCCTGTCACAATGTTACTGTGAACAGTTCTGGAGTTTAATTTTAATGAGCATCATAGAGTAACAACAATCCATCTAGAATATGTACTGGGGTCACCTCAGTACATCTTCCCTCAGTAGTGGGCTGGGTTCCCCCTTCCAATGATTATTTGCCACTAGAGAATTTAATAGTGATAACTTCTATAAAAATATTTTTCCATATTTAAACATATATATATAGAACAGATTTTATGGGTTGGAATTATTAAATCAAACATTATGAAACCCTTCCAATTTTATTTTTTCTTTTTTAAATTTTTATTTGTTGGTGTTTTTTGTTTTTTTTTTTGTTTTTTTGTTTTTTTGAGGTAGGGTCTCACTCTAGCCCAAGCTGACCTGGAATTTACTCTGTATTCTCAGGGTGGCCTTGAACTCATGACGATCCTCCTACCTCTGCCTCCTGAGTGCTGGGATTAAAGGCATATGCCACAACGCCCAGCTTGTTGATGCCTTTTTTTTTTAAATTTATTTATTTGAGAGCGACAGACATAGAGAGAAAGACAGATAGAGGGAGAGAGAGAATGGGCGCGCCAGGGCTTCCAGCCTCTGTAAACGAACTCCAGACGCGTGCGCCCCCTTGTGCATCTGGCTAACGTGGGACCTGGAGAACCGAGCCTCGAACCGGGGTCCTTAGGCTTCACAGGCAAGCGCTTAACCACTAAGCCATCTCTCCAGCCCTTGTTGATGCCTTTTAAGAAAAGTATTTATTTGAGAGAGAGAGAGAGAGAGAGAAAGGGAGAGAGAATGGGCATGACAGGGACTCTAGCTACTGCAAACAAATTTCAGATACATGTGCCACCTTGTGCATCTGCCTTATGTGGGTCCTGGGGAATCGAACCAGGGTCCTTAGGTTTTGCAGGCAAGTGCCTTAACTACTAATCCATTTCCCCAGCCCCCCCTTTTAAAATTTAAAAAATATATATATTTATATATACATATACATATACATATACATATACATATACATATACATATACATATACATATACATACATATATATATATATATATATATATATATATATATATATATAAATTTTCTTGACACAAAAAAAGAGGCAGAGAGAGAGAATGGGTGTGCCAGGGCTTCCAGCTGCTGCAAACGAACTCCAGATTCATGCGCCTCCTGGGGGATCGAACCTGGGTCCTTTGGCTTTACAGACAAGGGCCTTAACCACTAAGCCATCTCTCCAGCCCCAGGCCCTTGTTTCCTGAGACAGGGTCTAATGCAGCCCAGCTGATCTTGGACTCCTTGTGTAGCTGAGCATGACTTTGAACTGCTGACCCTCCTCCTCTTCCTCCCAAGTGCTGGGAGGCCTGTATGCTCTGCCATGCCTGACTCATCAATTTCTTGCTAGATAGTACCGAATTTCTTTCTAAAAAGATATTCTGATTTGCCCCAGCAGAATCTACCAGAGTGTCTGTTTTATACGAATTCTTCTTTGCCTTTGTTATTGTGATTTATTTAATGGGGACACATCGGTTGATTTTATTGGAACTCCTTGGATGACCAGGGAGGTTGTCCTTTCTCGGGGCTTGTCACCATTTCTCTTGCCTCTTGCTGTACTCAGTGGAGGACTGGCGTAAAGAAGGATTTCAGAGTACATCAGACAGGAGACCAAGGACACCCGGCTAGCGCCAACTTACCAGTGCAAATATCTCCCCATCTCCCAGCAGGGAGGGTGGGGCCTCATGAGCCTCCTTCCCCCAAAGAGAGACTTCTTTTCCTGCTCATAAGATGGGATTTTGTGAATTCTCAAAGCAAGGGCAAAGTAAGATATAGTGTGCTACTGTTTTTCCAAGGCTTTTCCTTCTTTCTTTTTTTTTTTTTTTTTTTTGGCCTATAGGATCCTGTTTCCTAAGATGTACCTGCTTAGACCCCTTGCCTAATTGTGGGCCATAGCAGATGAGGGGACAGGCTAGTCCCAGCCCAGCTTCTGTGGCTTCAGCGTTCACAAATCTTAGGAAGTTGAGGAATCGCTGTAATGACTGCAGACTTGTCGCCTGTGGCCTGTGATTTATTTATAACAGGCCCTGCCTCGGAAGGACTGGTTTTGGAAGCAGCTACACATGACTGACTCCTATTCACTTCCAGGGACAGAGCAGACACCTTTAGCAAGGGGCAGGACTGGGAAGCTGTGATCACTGGTCAGTCTTTGATGACACTTAGAATTTTTTTTTTTCCTTCCTTTACCTAAAATGGAACAATACAGACAATTGTATTAGTTACTCTTCTCGTCAGTTGCGATAGAACATCTGACAGGGATCTTTTTGTTCGTGGTTTTGGGGGGACGCAGTGCAACATGGCAGTGAGACTTTCAGGCAACTGGCCACATTGTATTTGTAGTTAGGAGGCAGAGAGAGCTGAATCCTGACCCTCTACTTGGTTTTTCCTTTTTTAAAAAAATACTTTATTTTTATCTGTTTATTAGAGAGAGAGAGAGGAGAAAGAGAATGGGTACCATTGCAAACAAACTCCAGATATATGTGCCACCATGTGCATCTGGCTTGTGTGGGTTCTGGGGAGTTAAACCTGGGTCCTTAGGGTTCATAGGCAAGCACCTTAACCTCAAAACCATCTCTCCACTCACTGCCCCCTTTTGAGGTAGGGTCTCGCTCTAGTCCAGGCTGACCTAGAATTCACTATGGAGTCTCAGGCTGGCCTCAAACTCACAGTGATCTTCCTACCTCTGCCTCCTGAGTGCTGGGATTAAAGGCGTGAGCCACCACGCGTGGCATACTTTTTCCTTTTTTGTCGGTCTGGGACTCTAGAACATTCTGCTGGGTGGATGTTCCCTGCTCAGTGACACCTCTCTGGAAACCCCTTCACAGATACGGTCAGGTGTATCTTCTAGGGATTCTAAACCCAGTAAGGTGGTCTGAGTCCAGTGTGTCCCCCATAAACTTAAGTGTTCTGGATGCTAGGTACCCAGCTGATGGCAATTAGAAATTGAAGCCTCCTGGAGAGAGTGTATTGTTGGGGGCGGGCTTATGGGTGTTATAGCCAGTTTCCCCATGCCAGTGTTTGGCACACTCTCCTATTGCTGTTGTCCATCTGACGATGGTGAGAAGGTGATGTCCACCCTCTGCTCATGCCATCGTTTCCCCTGCCATTATGGAGCTTCCTCTCGAACCTGTAAGCCAAAATAAACCTCTTTTCCCCCACAAACTGCTCTTAGTCGGGTGATTTCTACCAGCAATGCAAACCTGACTGCGACATCCAATCAAGTTGACAGTGAAGACTGACCGTAGCAACCCAGGGAGCCAAGCTCCTTCCCGCGGCACTACCGCCGTTAGTCATGGAAGGACAGCCCAGCACAAGAGCCAGCGTCATCACTTCCCAGGGGCCTCGGCCACTCAGCCAGCCACCGAAGCTGTCACATTCCCCAACTCCAGACCACGGACGGCAACTTCTCTCATCTACAGAATTAGCGTAGGGTTAAAATTCATCTCCGGTGTTACAGCCTCAGCCGTCCATCGAGGTCCTGGAAGCTAACACTTGGCACACGCTCCGGAGCGATGGAAGAGATGACGGAGCATTGGCGAAGGATGGGGTTGGGAAACTGACATGATAATGATGAGGCAACTGAGGCTGATGGCAGCAGAGAACAGTCACTACCCCAAGGCAGGAGGGACACGGCGTCAGGGTGCACTACCAGCAGCTGGGGAGACAGTTGTAGGTATAATAGAGGGTCTCACCGTGAACTGTGCTCCTCAGAAGAGCAAGAGTCACTGCTCACTCGTGACCCAGTGAGCAGAGGGAGGGATAGGGACAGGAGGGACGGAGTCAGCACTCATCATTTCTGACCTCGTCCTCTGGCCACACCCTCCCATGGTAGCAAGTAGATGTAGGACCTAATTGGTAAAGGCTCAGGAAATATGAATTGCTTTGTACCATGCAGTTAAGCTGTTGTTCCCCCCACACACACCC
Source organism: Jaculus jaculus (assembly GCF_020740685.1). NCBI lineage: Eukaryota > Metazoa > Chordata > Mammalia > Rodentia > Dipodidae > Jaculus > Jaculus jaculus. The sequence continues at coordinate 179,211,385 of NC_059104.1, forward strand.
CCACTTGATCACAAGAAGTTTTGTAGGTTTGCTATTTCTTTCTTTTTTTTTTTTTTTTTTAATTATTTGTCGCCTTTAATCCCAGCACTCGAGAGGCAGAGGTAGGATCACCATGAGTTTGAGGCCACCCTGAGGCTACATAGTGAATTCCAGGTTAGCCTGGGCTAGAGTGAGACCCTACCTCAGAAAACCAAACACCCCCCCCCAAAAAAAATTGTTTGTGTGTGTATGTGTGGACCCACGTGTGCCTCAGTGCGCAAATGCCATGGTGTCCACATGGAGGTCAGGGGACAACGTCAAGAGTTACTCCCTAACAGTGACAAGGGGGAACCCTTGCACTCTTCCAGGGCTCTGACACCTGTACCGTGGAAGGGAGGGATTCTGACGTAGTGGCACCCACATAGTGCCCAGCTAAATGTTAGAGTACGCCAGGCAAATGGGAGGTTCTTCCAGCCAGCACAGACATCAGGGCTTAGTGAATCAGGAGACAGTGGGATACTCCGGGTTGCTTGGGGCAGAGGACTCATGATTTGGGGAGATCAGTCCACTTATTACAGGGCATCGCACCTTGCAGATATTGTATCAGAGTCCTAAGGAAGAGGTTCATTTCTAAAGGGACTTGAGCACCCTAGGTGTTGGTCAGCCATAGGAAAGGAAGATGGAAGCCCTTAGTGCTAGGGCAGGGTCTAGTGTCCACAGAAGTGGGACTTTCAGTGGCCAGCAGTGGGCACTGCTGAGTCTTCTGCCATGGAGCCACCTTTCCTGGGCACGGGGATGGCAGCTGACCAGGGCCTTGGGCCAGGAATTAGGTGGGGACTCAAGAGTCTGCTGAGAATGGAAAGCAGACTCTGGATTTGGCCCACTTGGGTCATGTGGGTGGCCCTGCTTACTTCCAGATGTGGGGCTTGAGTCACTGGAGACTCTGCCAGGAGGTTTTAGACATGTGGCAGAGCCCAGAACGCCTTGCGTCCTGGCACCTGACCCTGGCCATCCTCATCTTTCCTGGAGCTTAGGGACCCATTGCCTGCAGTCAACTGCAGAAGGTCGTGGAAGGCTGGGAGAAGACCCTGTAATATACTTGACATGGTCCTTCCAAGGTCCACTTGAGAACAGTAATGGAAATCACTCACACGTGTCTCATTCTGCAGTTTACAGAGGAAAGAATTTGGGCTTTGCCAGCCTCCAGCTGGGTGGCTCAGTGCTATTCACTTAAACTTTGCAGACCTTTGTTTCCTTATGTGTAAGCAGAGAAAAGTATCTGCATTGCTCCTTTTATAGTAGTCAAAGGAGGGGACAGGAAGAAAGGGGCAGGAGGCAGAATGGGATCTAAGAAGGTGGAGCTGGAATGGATCTAGAAGGGAGGCTCAAACAGAATAAGACTGTGGATGTGGACACCAGGCGTGGTGGTGAGGAAGGACATCTCTTCTTCAGGTGGTCTACAGGCATGCAATATGGTGGACCTCAAGACCGTGACTTTGGAAACAGGTTACATTGTGACTGTATTTCCCTTGATTGCAAAAGTAGCATGAAAACATTCAGTATAAAGACAAGCATCAAGATAAGTCATCAAGCCGGGCGTGGTGGCGCACGCCTTTAATCCCAGCACTTGGGAGGCAGAGGTAGGAGGATCGCCATAAGTTCAAGGCGACCCTGAGACTACAGAGTTAATTCCAGGTCAGCCTGGACCAGAGTGAGACCCTACCTCGAAAAACCAGGAAAAAAAAAAAAAAAAGATAAGTCATCATCTCTGTAGTACTAATTTCAGAGATTTTCTTCTCTCATTGGCTCAGGTAGCATGCTTGCGCTACAAGATCCCTGTGTAGAGATAGTTTGCCACACCCTCATCAATACTGTATACTGTTGTTTTCTGTTTCAATTCTTTTTTAAAAAAAATTTAATTATTTGAGAGAGAGAGAGAGAGAGAGAGTTTCAGGGCCTCCAGTCACTGTAAATGAGCTTCAGACATATACATCTGGCTTCATGTGGATACTGGGGAATCGAACTTTGGGTCTTTGGCTTTGCAGGCAAGTGCTTTACCACTAGGCCGTCTCTCCAGCCTCCTATTTGTTGGTTTTTACTTTTGTTTTTTCTTAAGACATTGTCTCACTCTGTAGGCCAGGCTGATGTTGAGCTTGTGATTCTCCTGCCTCAGTCTCCCAAGTCCTGGGATGACAGGTGTGCGCTGCTGTACTTGGCTCCTTGTTGTTTTGTTTGTTTTTGGGGGTGTACGTGGTGTTCTTGTGGAGGTGTGTGTTTGCACACACAGGAGCACATATACTGTGCACATGCTTGTGAGAGCCAGAAATAGACGACATTGGGTGCTTTCCTCAATTGCTGTTCCACTTTATTTTATTTATTAATTAATTTATTTGCGACAAGGTCTTTCGCTGAACTCAGATCTCGCCGGGGCTGGAGAGATGGCTTGGTGGTTATTTCCATAAGCCACACCACGACTATACCGGTGGACGTTTGTTGCCCGGCTAATCAATCATGTAGCATGCAGGGCGGATCCATAGTTGGATACGCCTTTTAACTAGCAGCCTGCGTAGCACTTTCCAGCCTGCTAACAGCTAGCCAGGAGGGAAGAGGCTTCTAGCTTAATTCCAGCTTAGTTTTCTCAGCGGCCAGTGGCCGGCACTCGTGCGTTCAGCAGTAGGCTGCAGCCATCGAGCTTGGTGGACAACCAGTGTCGCCACCGTCCAGCGGCGCCTGGCAGTGAACACATGACATGCAAAACAGGATTTAAAGGAGGGTTGGGGGGTGCACTCGAGCGCTCCCCGAACTGACTGTACTCACAGCTTTTATGCGGTTTCAGGCAGTGTAAGCGATGGGGAGTCTGCGCATGACGGATGACCAGTTTGCATCAATCAGATCATGGCTGTTTGTGTTTATTTCATCAGGAAAGCTTTGGAGAAGCTGTGAGTTTCCCGTCTTCAAGAAGGCCCACCTAAGGTGCATGGCCTCTATGTCCTTAGGCTTAGCCTGTACAAAGATTACCCTGTACAAATTAGCTTGATAGCCACAAACTCAAGAGCCTTGGCAATAGCCTGTATTGTTTTGGGGTCCTCAGGGGCCTCCCTGACCAACAACTCATTAGGACGTAAGTCATCCTTGACACTTAGGTTTTCCGGTAACAACCTGTCTTCTGAGGGCAGCATTATCCACACACCCAGCTTTTTTCCTTTTCTTTTTTGGTTTTTCGAGGTAGGGTCTCACTCTGGCCCAGGCTGACCTGGAATTCACTATGTAGTCTCAGGCTGGCCTCGAACTCACGGTGATCCTCCTACCTCTACCTCCTGAGTGCTGGGATTAAAGGCATGCGCCACCACGCCCAGTCATGCAGCTTTTTTACGTGGATGGTCTCAGGCTGTCTCAGGCCTTCATGCTTGTGGCAAGCACTCTGTCCACTGAACAGTTTCCCCAGCACCCCACCTTTTTTTTTGGTGTTTAGAAGCAGGGTCTCACTCTGGCTCAGGATGACCTGGAATACACTATGGAGTCTCAAGGTGGCCTCAAACTCACGGTGATCCTCCTACCCAAGTGCTGGGATTAAAGGCATGCGCCACCACACCGGCTTCCACCTTGTATATATGCATATTTTTTTAAAGGACACAGATTTTATTTATTTATTATTTATTTATTTATTTGAGACTCAGAGAGGGAGAGAAAGTATGGGCAGATGGTTGTGCCACGATGTGCATCTGGCTTATGTGGGACTTGGAGAATTGAACCTGGGTCCTTAGGCTTCACAGGCATGCACCTTAGCCACTAAGCCATTTTTTTTTTAAGGTTCATTTCCAGAGCTTTAGTGCTACCTTGGATATAATATAAAATTAGTATGAGATCCAGTTTTCTACTGCAGACATGGGTGAAACTGAGGCTAGGAAAGGCCAGAGATTACAGGTTGTTATTCTGTGGAACTGAAGCGTAGAGGAAATAAACAATGGAGAGAGGTTTTTAAAAATGTTTTATTTAAAACATGCTCACTCAATAAATAAAAAATTCTTTGCAGACGGCTTTTCAGGATGTTTTCTGAGGTCAGGAAACTGTAAATATTCCCCTTGGGGTGGGGCTGTGGGAGAGGAGGGCTGTTCAGACTCCAGTTACAGCTGGCTTACTCCTCCCCAAGTCCCCAGCTGCTCAAATCTTGCCCCCGCAGGGGCCAGCAGCCTCTCCCCTGCCCCTCCTCCGGCTCTCAAGGCCTGTGAACGTTAGGGTCCCCCTCTCCCCGCAACACCCCATGGGTTATGAGTCACCCAGCTCTCGTGAAGGTCCACAAAGCAAGGCACGGCCTAACCCTGGGAGGCAGAGGTCAGTAGGAGGCTTTGGGGCTGGAGGCCACTTTGGTCCTTACACTGTTGCTTTGCAACCCAGACCACTTTCTTCTGCTAACAGGGAACACAGGCTTCTCTCCTGCTCAAGAACCTTCCAGAACATGTTCTTATACACAGGGTAGCCCAGGATGACTCAAACTCACAATCTTTCTGTCACAGCCTCTTGAGCGTTGGTGTGCACTGGCCCCACTCAGTGTACCCATTGCTTATTTACTTACTGCAGAAATTAGAACTTTTACAAGCATTTCCAGAATATAAACGGGTTTTGTGTGAAGACTCTGAAACTTTTGAAACTGTAAGATAAGCACATTACTCACATCACTACTATAATGTAATTTAATTTCTAACATTGCAAGTTCGAGCTCACCAGGGACAGCTACGTTGCCTCATCGAGAAAACCAGTGGGCATAAAGGTATTTAATTCCAAACTAAAACAAGCCCTTTAAAGGCAAAGCGTGCATTCCTCCATTTAGCCTCCCAGGCCCAACTCAATTTTTTTCTTTTTGGCTTCCTTTGTTAATTGTCTTTCCCTGTGTCCGTGGGTTCTGGGGTTCTCTGGTCTACACCTGTGCTTAGGCTCAGCACGCCCTCCCTGCACCCCGCATTGGTGTTCTCCCAGGAGCCCTTCCTGCCTTGGCAGTGCACCCTGCATGGATAGCCTCCGGGGCCTCTGTCGCTCATGTCTTGGATTGGCCTCCCCAACTTGACCGTGAATTCCTGGTTTGCAGTGACCACGTCCCAGCCATTTCCCAGGCCTCTGGGTGCACCTGTGGACCATACTCAGCCTACGGATGAAGTGGGGCCTGTCCTGTCACTGCTTCTCTACGCTCCCCGAGCAGGGGACACTGGGGAGCTGCACCCAGTCCTTGTGTCCGTACATCTCAGCCAGATGGCTGCTCCAGTGCAGAAGTCAGTAGATGGTTCCTCTGTGTGAATCCTAGCCCAGAGCCTCTGGAATTGGGGCCATATTGCTTCATTTCCTCACTTACAATTCAGATTTGTTCAATACACAAACGTTTATCGAGTGCCAAGTATATTCTAAACCCTATTTTTGTTGTTGTTGTTTGAGGTAGGGATTAGCCTCTAGCTTTAGGAGCTAGGGACACAACTTTGAATAGATAGACTAGGTTTCAGATCTCTTCGCCCAGATGTTAAACAAATTGTCAGAACCATAGGGAGTGGTGGCTTGGTGAGTTCAGATGAGAGAACTACAGAAGGCTGTCCCTAAGGATGGGACATTTGAGCTGAGACCTGAATGATGAGGTTGGACCAGCGATGTGAATTTGCTATGTTTGCTTTCTTTGAGGTTAGAGTCTCCTCCTAGCCCAGGCTGACCTGGCTCTCACTCTCTAGTCCCAGACTGGCCTCGAACTCACCATGGATCCTCCTACCTCTACATCCCAAGTGCTGGGATTACAGGCGTGCATCACCACGCCCAGCTCCAGCCGTGGTGGTGAATGTTCCAGAAGGAGGGGTGAACAGGCAGAGGAACATGGGTTCAGGGGTTCCAGGAACCAAAATAGACCCCATGGCTGCAGCACGGAGAGGCTTGTGAGAGGTGGGCCACCGAAGCTAGACAGAGCCCAGAAGACCTGTGGGAAATTCTTCCCTGGGACACAGGAAGACCCTGATGATCAGAGGGTTTGAGCAGGGAGTGTGGTGAGCTGCGTTATTCACTGTGCCTGCCTCACTGCGCCTGAATACAATAGGATAATGTGCATGAGTGTATAGGGATGGTCCACAGTGGATGCTTGATGTAATTATTTTCATATTTTGGAGACAGGATGGTTACCTCCCATAGTTTGACCTTAAAAGATGAATTTTGTGCTGGGTGATATGGCTCGAACATAAAACATCCTCAGAGGCTCATGTGTGGAAAGGCTTGGTGCCTGGTGGTGTTGAGAAGTTGTTACAGGTGTCTTCTCATTGCTGGGACAGAACTCTGACCCGAACAGCTTATGAAAGAAAAGCGTTTATGTCCAGCTTATAGTTCAAGAGAACATTTTTGTCATGGCGGGGCAGGCATGGCAGGAGCAGACAGACGGCCATCACATCTCCACAACAGCAGGCAGGAAGGAGAGAGAGTGAGCTTGCTAGCAGTGGCACGTAGGGCTGGACTGTTAGACTCCGTGGCCTGCCTCCAGGGGCACCTCCCCCAGGAAAGCACCCCCTCTGAAAAGCTCCAGCAGCTGGGGGTAAAGCATGGGGCTTAATCACCACCACAAGAGGCTCTGGGGGACAATTTACATTCAAACCACCACAGAAGCTTGCGAGGGTGCTAACTTCATCAATGGATCATGCCATTGATGAGGTCATAGCTCAGTGGACTGTTAGGAAGTAGGATCGGGTTAGAGAAAGTAGGTTACTGGAGGTGTGACTTAGGGGATAGATTTCTTTTAAATATATTTTTTGTTTTTTATTTTATTTTTATTTATTTGAAAGTGACAGAGAAAGAAGCACATAGAGAGAAAATGGGTGCTCCAGGGCCTCCAGCTACTGCAAATGAACTCCAGATGCATACGCCCCCCTTGTGCATCTGGCTAACGTGGGTCCTGGGGAATTGAGCCTTGAACCAGGGTCCTTAGGCTTCACAGGCAAGTGCTTAACCGCTAAGCCATTTCTCCAGCCTATGGATAGCTTTTTTTTTATATATTGTGTATAGAGCCGGGCATGATGGTGCACACCTTTAATCCCAGAACTCGGGAGGCAGAGGTAGGAAGATTGCCATGAGTTTGAAGCCACCGAGACTACATAGTGAATTCCAGGCCAGCCTGGGCCAGAGTGAGCCCTACCAAGATGTGTGTGTGTGTGTGTGTGTGTGTGTGTGTGTGTGTGTGTGTGTGTCTGTGTGTAGAGAGAGAGAGAGAGAGAAGAGAGAGAGGAAAGAATGGTCATGCCGGGGCCTCTAGCCATTGCAAACAAACTCCAGATGCTTGTGCCATCTTGTGCTACTGGGGAATTGAACCTGGGTCCTTAGGCTTTGCAGGCAAGTGCCCTATCTGCTAAGCCATCTCTCCAGCCCTGCCCACGTGGTCAGCGGCTTCCTACTCCATGGTGTTCTGCTTTAACACTGACCTGTGAGCAATGGAGCCAGCCTACCGTGGACTAAAAGTTGTTAAGTCATGAACCAAGTAAATCTTCCTTCTTTAAATTGTTTCTGTCAGGTATTTTGTCAGAGGTGAAAATCTGACTAACAAAGTATGCTGATCACGGTACCCCTAAATTCCACATCTCAACCTATAAATACAGCAAAGGGAAATAAAGGGTAAAATGGAATGAAGGTTCTAGTCAGTTGACCATAAATAGGAAAATGGTCCTGAATTATCTGGATGGGCCAGTAGAATGATAAGAGACCTTAAAGGGGAAGAGAAGGCAGGAGAGAGAGCCAGGAGGTATGGAGGTAGAAGAAAGGTCAGGGAGATGGGCGTGACAAACTTTGGAGAATGGTGAGGGGCCGCGAGCCAAGCAATGCAGGCTGCTACCAGCAGCTAGAAAAGGGGAGGACTGGACTTCTCCCTAGAGCCTCCCGAATGGGCCACAGCCCGGCCAGCATCTTGACTCTGGCCCTGTGAGACCCGCTGTGACTTCTGCCCTCCAGAAAGCTGAACGAATAAATGTGCGTTGTTCTAAACCACTGAGTGTGTGGTAATTTGTTGTAGCACCATTGGGAAGCGAAAACACGACTTTCGTACCAAATAATCTAACCTGCAATGTATCACTTCCCAGCGGGGATTTGAGAGTCTCTCTTTAGATCACTGACCACTGACTGCTGCCCGTCAGGCTATGCGAATTGGCTTCTTGGCTTTGGGGTAGTGATGGAAGGGACTTGCTGGTTATTCCTTAGCCTCCAGGGTCACAGATTGCAAAATATCTCCAGGTGACACGTAGTGGCCTGCCAAGAATCCTGCTCTTAACTGACCAGGGAGGGCCTGGGGCGCACCAGAGCTCGGTGTGACAGTGTGGGACCCTAGCCCCGGGACCCTCTTTTCTGGCTGGGTGGCCAGGCCTAGGGACTGAGAGGTGAGGTGTGTCTCGTGCTGGTATGGGGTCTGGGTGAAGGACTTCTGTCTTCCCTGACCCAACGTTCATGGTGTAACCCCAGGTCTCCTGTGTGAAGCACTCCTGCTTTCCCTTCCTCATAAGAGGCACCCCCCGAAGCCCTCCCTTCCCCTGGCTGGGGTCTCAGCCAGCCACCCCACCTCCTGGGCTGTTGCTTTCTGTTTTCTTTTGACTAGCTATCGGCCCTGTCTGTGGAGGCCTGCAGGCCTGTTCCGGGCACGCATTTGGGGCTCAGCAGTGTACGCCGTTTGGTCGGTCATGGCTGGATCCAAGGGGTCCCACGTGAGGCCTCTTGCTTTCTCCTTTTAGGGAAGTTCATTCTCTCTGGTTGTTTCTCCTCCTCTCTTTGAACACTTCACTAGAAAACCTCAACGGGGCCCAGTGCCCACAGCCAATCCCTGATTCACGCTGCAGCTGCCCACACCCCGGCTCCGACCATGTTTCTCCTCCTCTGGAAAGCCCCGCTGTGCCTTCAAACAATACAGTGAAACCAGCGTAGGCTCTTCTTCAGGGAAATAACACATGGGGCCTGAGTCAGTAAAACTGAGTCCCAGGGCTGCTGTAGGGAATTCAGTTGGTAGAGTGCCTAGCATGCACGAAGTCCTGGGTTCAGATCCCACACCCCCATCGACCAGGGCTTGTGATTCATGCCTATAATCCTAGTTCTTGGGTGGTCAAGGCAGCAGGATCAGAAGTTCAAGGTCATCTTTGGCTTAGGTTACAGGAGTCCTTTTCTCAACCAAAAAAAAAAAAAAAAAAGCAAAAGCCAAATAAAGTCAGAAGGTAACAGAAACATCCTTTAAGCCTCTTTAACCCTGGCTCATGCGGACCCGCTCTCACATGGAGTCTACCACTTACCCGACCTCAGGCAAGTGACCCACCTCTGTAAAGCAGGCTGGGAAACTGACAGCGCACGGGCTGAAGTGGCTCTGTTGTGACCAAGGACTAAACAGAGTGACCAGCCTGGTGTAGCCAACAAATGACATCGGATGTTACCAGAGAACAAGTCAAGGTCCTACGGTCTGTTTTGTAATGTTTAGTGATCATAAAATCCCATCCTTTCCTTTCCTTTGGCTGTGTAGATAAACAAATAATTATTTAAATGACTTTATATTTTTGGAGCAATTATAGATTTCCAGGAAACATGTGGGCGCAGTATAGTGCAGAGAGTCCGCCATATCCCCAGCGCCCCGTTTCGTTTACTATCAACCCATGCTCTGGTCTCGTGGATGGACCCATACCGGCACATAAATTCATTAGTGCTCATCCTTGCTTGGCTTTTTAAGTTTCTTTTTTCTGTCCCAGGATCCCATCTAGGTTACCACATCCCTTAGGGCGCCACAGCTCCCTCATCTCCTCTGGGCTGTGATAGATTGGTCAGGTTTTGGTTTTGAAAATGGAATGTTTAGGAGCGCCAGTCAGGGATTTTGTGGGAGTCCCTTTCCAAGAACCTGTAGAATGTTCTTATGGTTACGCTGCTATTGAGCCTAGAAGCTTGAAGTCGGGGGCGCACAGGTGGCCTACGCCTGCTTGCTCTGTGAACTTAAAATTAAATGTGTGGGGCCGGGCGTGGTGGTGCACACCTTTAATCCCAGCACTTGGGAGGCAGAGGTAGGTGGATCGCTGTGAGTTCGAGGCCACCTTGAGATTACATAGTGAATTCCAGGTCAGCCTGGACTAGAGTGAGACCCTACCTCGAAAAACCAAAAATAAAATAAAATAAATGTGTGAAGGAAGCCTATAGCATGGCTTGGAAAGTCAGTGATGGAGTGGCCCCCTGGTCTAGGGTATGACAGCTACTCAGAATAGAGGAAAAGTCGCTGATGGAGAAGAGCAAATCTACCCTCCTTACTATGGCCTTCAAGACCATCAAGAGAAAGTTCTATTCAGCTCCTTGTCTGTCACCAGCCCTAACCCCATCCTGCCTGCTGGGAGCTCCTCAGCTTCCTTGTGGTTCCCCCAGGAAGTCCAGCTGTGGTGCTCACTGGACACCTCTCCTCTGCCTGGACTGCCTTGCCTCCTCCCTGCCTGTCTCCCTTCTGGTCCCTGGGGAAAGAAGCCGCACTCTCATTGAATCTGAAAGGGTCTCTTCATGAACCCGGAGCCCGCTGCCGGCCTCAGTGGTCCTCCTGTTTTTGTCCCTGTCAGCACTGGGGTCACAAGCATGCAAAGCCATGCCTGGAGTTATTCTTTTTCTCTCTTTCTTTCTTTTTTTCTTGCCTGGGTCCTGGGAATCAAACTCAGGTCCTTACGCTCACACAGCAAACGCTCCTGCCTTCTGAGACGTTTCTTCTCAAGGCTAATGTCTTTCCCTCTGTGTTCAGGAAGCTCCTTGAGAGCCAGGGCTGAGTCATAATCCACTAATCCTCATGCCAGTGTAGCCTGGCACACAGCGGGTACTTGAGAGACTCGGAGGTCATGGCTGAAACCTGAGAGGAAGGTGTCATCTTCCAGGCCAGCCTTCATGGAGTACCCCCCCTTTGTCACAGGATCCCCTAGTGGTTGATGCATGCAGGTGACTAACCCTTGGGTGGATCTTTTAGGGGTATTTTTTCCCCTTACCCCAAAGGGTGGGAGAGCAGGATGTGAATATCAGACTGGCCACCAGGGGGCTCCAGGAGGCAGTTCACCAGCCAGCAGGAGAGGAAGGTTGGGGGTGGTTCAGCAGCAAGCCTTGGTTCCCCAGGACTCCTCCGAGAAAGTGTGTCAAAAGAGAAGTCTGTTTTGCTCCTGATGTGCCAGGCTCTGTAGCAAGGACAGGATGTACCAGTCTGTTCTGCAAACATGTGTGGGCCCCAAATGTCCTTTACCCCAGAGGGTTCTGCCTACAAGGAAAAGGACAAAAGATATCGAGGGCCAAGAAGTCACACTGGTCAGAGCGAAGGGTGTCGTGTGTGTGAGCAGACCACACCAGCTTCCTGGCTTCCTGCCCTTGCCAGTGTGAATGTCTCACGTTGACTAGAAAACGAGTGGGCATCCCTGCAGCCAAGGTTACCGCTGAGAAGTTGGAGTCCCGAATTTCAAGGCTCTGCCTGAAAGAGTGGAAGAAAACAGCCATATTAATTTGCAGCCGTGGAGCCTGAACTATAAATCACCCTGTGGAGTCAGTAACGTCTACTGTCTTGCTTTTGTGGTTGACTTATTAATGGTAATAATTACCATAGCCCTGGTGCATCGGGTCTCTTCTTCGCGTTAGGTACCTGACCAGAGGCATCTGCGCGGGCCAGGCATTTGTTTATGTTTGAGTCCAAGGGAGATTAGACTGGCATAAACCTTTCCTGCTTTACTTCAAGATATGATTCCTTTTACCTACGGAGGAAACTTAGGCACAGGAACCTTAAATGATTTGTCCAAGCCGCAAATCTGATTCTGTCTGGCTTCAAGACCTGAACTCTTCCCTGTCACCCAAACATATCCCAAGAGAATAAATATATAGTTGACATTCATACACCATGCCCATGCCCCAGGGATGGGAAAGGATTGTAACAGGAGGCAGAAATATTTGAGCGTGACAGGCAAACCCATCACTAATAATAATGATAGAAAGGATGACAATGTTTTCCCTTTCTGGGGCCATGAGCTCCCTAGCATTCATAATAGACACATGAAATACAGAGGGCTGTTTCCTAGAATTTAATACCATCTATATTCAGACTTGTACAGTGTGCTATAAAAACAAATTTTAAGAAGGAACCCCTACCCAGAGGTAGACTTGGGGCCAGGGAGATGGCTCAGCGGTCGAAAGTGCCTACTGTGTGTTGAAGTTACCTTTGTGTTGGACAAAACATCCAACCGAAAGCAGCTCATGGGAGGAAAGAGTTTATTTGGCTTGTAGTCTCGAGAGGAAGCTTCAAGATGGCAGAGAAAAGATGGTGGAGCAGAGGCCAGACATCACCTCCTTGCCACAGCCAATGGAAAACAATAGCAAGAGAGAGTGTGAGCTGGACTCTGGCAAGGGGGAGCTGGCTATGACACCCCTAGGCCTGCCTCCCCAAAACACCCCTCCTTCAGCAGGCCTCCACCTCCCAAATTGCCATCGGCTGGAGACCAAGCATTCAAAGCACATGAGTTTATGGGGCGGGAGTGGGCGAGGAGGGGGTTGGCACCAGATTCCAACCACCACACAGTGTAAGCCTGACAACTGCAGTTTGGATCCCCAGAAGCCATGTAAAGTGGGTCACAGACACATGTGTCTATAATCCCAAAGCGTTTATGGCAGTGAGAGGCAGGGTCAGGAGAAACCTAAACGTGGTTGCAGAAGCAAACAGGAGAAACCTTGTCATGAACAAGGGGGATGAGGACTGATATCCTGAGGTTGTCCCCCGACCTCCACACTTGCACACATACATGTGCGTATGCATGTGTGTGTGCCCACCAGCACGTGCTCTCACACACACACACACACACACACACACACACACACACGAGGTAGAGTCTTCCTTCTGAGGTTTCTCCCCTCCCCAGGTATTAGGGGTCAAACCCAGGCCCTGCTGCATAGTAGGCAGACAGTGTACCACCAGACTACATGTCAGCCCCTTCGTCTCATCTCCGAGTTTTTTTTTTTTTTTTTTTTTGAGAGTGACAGACAAAGAGGCAGAGAGGAGAGAGAGAGAGAATGGGCGCGCCAGGGCTTCCAGCCACTGCAAACGAACTCCAGACGCATGCGCCTCCTTGTGCATCTGGCTAACGTGGGTCTGGGGAATCGAGCCTCGAACCGGGGTCCTTAGGCTTCACAGACAAGCGCTTAACCTAAGCAAACTCTCCAGCCCCTCGTCTCCGAGGTTTGGCATCTGTATGTGGTCTTGCCTATAGCCCTCTCCTATCTGAGCACTCAGGCACGATGATGGCCATGTAAGGTGCCACCCAGACAGGATGGAAGATATTGGCACCTTCATCAGCCTCTCACAAAGGCTGTCTTGCCCCTGGTTTTCAGGGTGGGAATGGTCAATGCGAGGGAGCCCAGCAACATGCTCACTGCAGCTGAGAGCTCCCAATCACCCGTGGGCAGCGGCCTAGACAGAGGGAAGGTCACAGGAGAGCACACATCAAGTCTGCAGAACATGGGGACTGGAGGAGGGGGTTCAGCACCTCTTGGCCTTTGTTAGTCTGAAGCCACTGTGGGGCTCAGAGTCAGCCGTGTGCCCTGCCCTTGGCTGGGCTCTGGGGACCTCGGGCCCACATGGTGTTGAGCCTGGCATGTCCGCTTAGCTGATCTTCAAGATTCCCTCTGTGTTAACACAGGGCTTATTCATTATTTTTTCTTGTCAAACCTTTGTCAGCAACTTCAACCCAAAAGAAGTGGTTTATTTTCCCCTCGGTGGTGTTGGTGACCATAGTGAATAAGAGGTAATTACACTCTGGTTCTTAAATTAAGGCCAAAGTAGCCAGAGTTGCCAGTCAGGAGCTATTTACATTTTACGACAGTCACCTCCCTAGCCAAGGATTCCTGAGTGAGTTTGTAGTGTTTCCTGCGCACTCTTAGCAGTTCACGTGGCTTAAATGTGATTTAATGTGACTTTTTTTTTTTTTTGGTAGAGGCCCAAAACTTCTTTTTCTTCATGTTAGAATTAAATAATACTTCCTATGTTTTTGTCATTTTTGCATGGCTAGAGAAATTTAGGGCTCTGAAACAGCAATTCAAATGTGAATGAGAGCAGTGAACAGAAAGCATTTGGAGAGTTCTCTTTTTTTCTTTTTTTTTTATGTTTTGCATTCTGTTGTTTATCTGTGTACCATACTCTGATTTGGCAAGGGAGAAAGACATTCTTGTGGCTGCTGAAAATTCCCCTTCTTTTGTTCCTTAAGTTTGTGCCTGAAAAGTAAAAACTATATTCCAACAAATCCTTATGAACATTTGATCTTGTTGTTCTAAGAAGCAAAAAAGAATTGTGAAAAGTCATTGAAGTAAGTAATTTTAAAAATGGAGTTAGGGCTGGGCGTGGTGGTACACACCTTTAATCCCAGCACTTGGGAGGCAGAGGTAGGAGGATCGCTGTGAGTTCAAGGCCACCCTGAGACTCCATAGTGAGTTCCAGGTCAGCCTGGACCAGAGTGAGACCTTACCTCGAAAAACCAAAAAAAGAAAAAAAGAAAGAAAAGAAAAAGGAGTTAGGGCTGGGGGTAGAGAATGTGTAAGGCCTTGCTTGAATGTGAGGCCCATCATTGGAGACAGAGAGAGAGAAAAACAAATATGAATGTGTGAGAGAAAGCTGGATTGACTAGTCCCTTTGTCACTGTGTCCCATGAAACCTTGCTAGGTGAGGAATCCTGTGGATTGTGACAGACCAGCCTTGGTGTTAATGACGTCTAATGGTTGGCCTTGGTGAGAGTCGGTGGCGCCTTGTGACAATAAGGGTCCCCACCCAAGCAGGAAGTCACACCACAGAGAGAGACTGGACATGCAGTGTTGGGGACTGTCACATACTGTCCGCTCACAGGAGCGGCTTGCTGTCCACGCTTGCCTGCCCCTCCCCTTCACCATGTTGGGGTGACGTCTCTGGATAGCAGGCATTAAAGACGTCGAGAGTTTACATTTGACCAGACAGGCCTGGAACCCGGAAACCTGTGAATGCATGCCCTCCTCAAGGCCCTGTGGGGTAGCTAATAGCAAAGGCGGCATGCAGAACGGAGCTAAGAATCGAACATGGCAGAAGGGAAGAGAGCAGGTGTGTCTGCCACACGAGAGCAGCTCCACTCCTAGGCCAGCTTTCATTTCTGTAAGTCACAGGACAAAGCCGCACTTTTTACAGCGCTGCGTTGAAGCCATACTAGCCACTCTGCCATTCAGCGCCGTCGCTGCGCCCTGTCCTGCCCTCCCCAGATGCCCTCTTGTTATCTAGGCAGCACTCCCTGATGTCATTGCTGCTTAAATTTATTTGGAGGAGATGAGGAGGCCTTTTAGCCTATGAGAAACAACTGTCCAGTGTTTACTCTCAAGGGGGGACTGGACTTTACATCATCTGAACCCGAGACATTTTGCCGACTGCAATATATATTATCACAGATCTTCATTTGAGGCATAGATGTTAGAATACTTTCATTTTGAAATACGGCGGTAATTAACTTCAGCATCAACATGAGATGTCAGTAACTCAATTTTTATTTGTTCTGGTATCAGAGACTTATCTTTCTGTTTCCACAAGCCAGAGAGGGTGGGGGGAGGGGAGGGGTTGGGGGAGAACCAACAGAGAGATTTAGTGTTTTGCTGATAGCAGTACTTTCTGGGTCCAATTTTATTTTATTTTTTTCTTAAAGATGAAGCCTTGTCATGAATGCATTTGGGTTCTGAAAGCCACAGAGTTCTGAAAAGCTCTCTAGGCCCCCGGACAAAAGTAGTGTGGCTTCTCTGCTTAGCTACAAGGCGCTAATCTGTGCCAAGCTGGAAATCTTGGGAGAACCGTTTCCGTCTGTTTCCCCTTGGCACACCGTAATGCCACGGTGAGCTGCTGCTTGGGGCTAAGAGATCTTGAGGGGAATGACTGAGGACTTGTTGCCCTTGGTGAGGATGATTGACCAGCCTGGGTGACTAGCTTTAGAAAAATTTTCATCTGCAGAATAATTGTGGCCATTATGAGCATAACTGGCTTTGTCACCATGAGCAGGCAGATGGGGCATGTGTTTTACATTATCAGGGCCAGCCCAGCAGCTTTTCCGAAAGCAGAGCTGACCGGTGGGCATCTTGCTGCAAAGGGCCCCCGTTCAGACTGTCCCCTGCCAGGGCAGCCCTTCGGATGGCCTTGCTGGGTGACAGGAACCCTGCCCAAAACAAAAGCCTCATTTACAGGAAACCAGTTAAAGAGGAGGATGAGTCAGGGACTTCAGAGCAGTCCCATTTCCACAGAACTTAAATCATGAATACCAAAAATGGAAGAGTTCACAGTTCCTACGGCTTTTCTACAGCTGGGAGTTTTTCCCAGCTCCGCATAGCCGGCCCAGCACAGGGTCCCCTGCTGCTCCCAGAGGGGAGAGGCCAGCAGGGGAAGGGAACCCAGGCCACCAAGAGAAGGCAGGAGATGTAAGAGAAGTGATTTGAAATGGGAAGGGGAAGGTACCACCTGTCTTGTCTTTTCAGCTACTGACTCTGGGGGTTGAGATGGGTGGGTCCCCTGAGCTCAGGGGTTTGAAGGCAGCCTGGGCCAGACCCTGTGTCAAAAAAAATTAAAATTAGGGCTGGAGAGGTGGCTTAGCGGTTAAACGCTTGCCTGTGAAGCCTAAGGACCCCGGTTCGAGGCTCGGTTCCCCAGGTCCCACGTTAGCCAGATGCACAAGGGGGCGCACGCGTCTGGAGTTCGTTTGCAGAGGCTGGAAGCCCTGGCGCGCCCATTCTCTCTCTCTCCCTCTATCTGTCCTTCTCTCTGTGTCTGTCACTCTCAAATAAATAAATTAAATTAAAAAAAAATTAAAATTAAAATTAAATAAGAAGAAAGGGGCAGCTGGGAAGATGGCTCAGCATGTGAGAGCACACGTGAGAGGCCCTGAGTTCAATTTCCAAGCACTCATATTAAAAAACAAAAGCCAAGCATGGCCGCACAGGTCTATAAGCTCAGCACTGAGGGGGGGGCAGAGACAGGACAATCACTGAGGCCCTGGTCAGCCAATCTAACTGAAAAACTGGAAGTGAGAGACTGTCTCAGGAAAATATGGCAGAGGAGGACACCTGATGTTTTCCTCAGGCAGTGCATATCTACACACACACACACACACACACAGAGAGAGAGAGACAGAGAGAGAGAAGAAAGGGAGAGGAACAGAAAGGAGCAATGAAAGGAAGAGAGAAAAGAGGGCCTAGAGATGGACAGTTACAAAATGAAGGGTGATGCCGGGCGTGGTGGTGCACGCCTTTAATCCCAGCACTTGGGAGGCAGAAGTAGGAGGATCGCTGTGAGTTCGAGGCCACCCTGAGACTACATAGTGAATTCCAGGTCAGCCTGGGCTGGAGTGAGACCCTACCTTGAAACCCCCTGCCCCCCCCCAAAAAAAAGAAAATGAAGGGTGAATCTTACAAACTCATGTGGTATCCTTCCTGGCACATCTGCCATGTGGGTTTGTGTGTAGCAAATTACCATAGTCAAAATAAAACTGTATTGGGCTAGAGAGATGGCTTAGCGGTTAAGGTGCATGCCTGTGAAGCCTAAGAACCCAGGTTTGATTCTCCAGGTCCCACGTAAGCCAGATGCACATGATGGTGCATGCGTCTGGAGTTCATTTGCAGTGGCTAAAGGCCCTGGTGTGCCCATTCTCCCTCCCTCTCTCTCTTCCTCTCTTTTTCTCTCTCTGTCTCTAATAAATAAGTAAATGAAAAGAAAATAATTAAAAAAACTGTATTATTGCTTACTTAGTTATTCATGGATAAAGGCCTAAGGAGTTTTGTCTTTTTTTGTTAGAAGTTTTACTAACGGGGGATGGAGAGATGGCTTAGTGGGTAAGATACTTACCTGTGAAGTCTAAGGACCCAGGTTTGATTCTCCAGGTCCAATGTAAGCCAGATGCACATGGTGGTGCATGCATCTGGAGTTTGTTTGCAGTGGCTAGCCCATTCATTCCTCTCTCTCTTTCTCTCTGTCTCTAATAAATTAGTAAAATAATTCTTTTTAAAAAAAAGAAGTTTTACTAATGGGGAATTCTGCTTGAGAAAGCTAAGGGCTGTTTTAGTTTATAAGTACAAACCTACGCCTGCCATTTTAAGGAAATTTGTATATATTGATGAAAATAGATTGATTTTGGAGATTTATGCATATTACCAAAAATATTATGATCCAGCCATTGCACAATTAGGATTTAGGTTTTTTTGTTTTTGTTTTTGTTTTTGTTTTTTTTGCTTGTGTAGCATGTGATATAGGGTGGTATGGTGTGTGTGTGTGTGTGTGTGTGTGTGGTACATGCATGTGTGTATGTGCAATGTGCACATTCTCAAAGGCCAGAGGAGAATATCAGGTATCTTTCCTCAGTGTTCATCCATGTATTTCCTTAAGACAGAGTTTCTCCCTGAACGCGGACCTGTGATTTTCATGAACCTTCCGCTCCTCGCAGGACCGGGGTTACATATGTATGTGGCCATGCCTAGCCGTTTGCCAGAGCCCTGTGGAATTGAACTCAGGGTCTCGGGCACTCATGCTTTGAGCCATCTCTCCGCCCCAGTTTTGTTGTTGTTGTTCTGAAACAGGATCTCGTGTAGCCCAGGTGGGCGTTGAACTCGCTGTGTAGTTGAGAATGACCTTGAACTCCTGGTCCTCCTGCCTCCACCTCCCAAGTGCCGGGGTCAGGGGCATCTACCTCCACATGCTCACTCTCAGTAAATAAGTGGGCCAGGGTGGCAAATCATGTGTAGTAGCAGCACTGTTTCCTTATGTGAAATTTATTTTTAAAATTCTTATTTACTTGAGAGGGGGGAAGGAAATTGGGCACGCCAGGGCCTCTTGCCATTGCAAATGAACGCCAGATGCATGTGCCACTGTGTAAATCTGGCTTTATGTGGATACTGGGGAATCAAGCCTGGGCCATCAGGCTTTGTAAGCACCTTTAACAGCGGAGCCTCCAGCTCCCCCCCATGTGAAAAATTTGAAATAAACTATAAGAAGAGACCAGTTAAATACATTATGGCATATCATTAATTAGATATTACAACATCCTTAAAAACATAGTGCTGCTCTCTGTATCCTTGATATGAAATGATTTTCATGATATATTCCCTAAAATCTTTTTCAGAATATCTATATCTATATATCTATATCTATATATGTGTGTGTGTGTGTGTGTGTATACACATATGTTAATACTTATATTTAATAAAGTCTGGGAACATTCACAGTGATTAAATCTGGAAGGTAGGATTTGGGGTGCATTTAATTTTTCTGTGTGCATTTTTCTAATTTATTTTTTGCCATGAATATGTATGACTTTCTAATATAAAAACAATTGGTAGGAGGGGAGAATTTTTCACTCAGAGAGGACTTATTTTAAGATCCTTCTCTACAGAGAAGGACTCAAGTTAAGTGTGGGTTTATACAGACTCCTGAAGTTGAGAGAAAAATAAACCCTGCAAATATCGAAATCCTTTTCCTGATTTTATTTTTATTTTTTTATTTTTTATTTATTTATTTTTTTTTTTTTGCCCCAGGCCGTCTTTCTTGCTTAGGCCTGGCCTGAGGGTTTTAGAGCTGTCAGATGGCCTTCTAGAGGCAGCTCCCCGGGTGGCTCCCATGACTCCCCTGTTCCCCTGGACTTGACCCACTGCCCTTAGGTTCTGCCCGGAAGCTTTTGTGGCCATGGGTATTGTAAAGGTCCTTAAGAGTGGAGCTAGGAGGAGGAAGCACTGATTTGAAAGACAGCAGACCATGCCAACTGAAGCTCAGGGGAGGCTTCCCGCTGGCACTGCATCTGAAATCAGACCGGAAGACCCATCGCAAGCTCAGACGTGGTCCCGGGAAGTCAGCAGTGGGCCGAGGGCCCAGAGAGAGGGTGAAGTCGGAGCGGTTACTGGGTGCTCGCTCTTGATCTGCCGGATGGCCGCTCCTGCTCTCTGGCCGGGCGGTGAAGGCTTTCTTCCCTTGGGCTGGGCTGCTCGGGGTGAGGGTGGCCCGGACAGGCCCTGCTCAAGGGGTCCTGTTCTTGCATCTGCCCGGAGGCCCGGGCTGACCTCTGGATGCGGCTTCCGGCCTCTGATCTCTTTGTTGTGCCCAGCTGCTCTCCTCCCGGGCGGGCGGCTGTGGGAGGAGGACAAGACAGTTGGGATTCTTTAGTGGGTGGGTTGTTGGCCTGCGTCCAAGCAGAGCTGCTCGGCGTCCTTGAATCGTCTCCCTCCCCACCCCCCAGCTCACGGATGGGCCATGAGATCCAGTTCAGGCTGGATCTGGGGCCAGTGTAAGGAGTGCTTCCCCTCCATCCCACACCCCTGCACATCACTGAGGTGGGATCGGGTCAGCATCCTGTGGGCACGGAGACCTGGGCGGGTCTCTGGACTCCCCTGAACTTCTCTTTCCTCACGTGCCAGTGTGACCTCAGCGAGGGCGGACTGAGAGGTTGCAAACCGAACCCCGCGCTTCGAGTGGGGCGTTGCGCACTGTGACTGTTGCCGACACGGTCTCTGACCTCTGTTGGGCAGTACTGTGCGCCAAGCACTCTTGAGCACATGGTAGCAGTCACTGAATCCCCCCAGGGGCTTGTGAGACCCTGAACCCTGGAGGGTCTGAGTACCTTGCTCAATTCACTAAGTGGTTGCATTTATGAGCAATCAAGCTGCGGCCAAGGAGTTCTTTTTAAAAGTTGTCATAGAATACTAAAATTATTTTAAGATTTGCCATTTTAGCCATTTTGGAGTGTGCACACTCCAGTAAATTTAAGTGTATTCACATTATTGTTCAAACCAACTAGTTCTTTCATAATACAAAACCCAAAGTCAACAGTACTCTCTAAGCTGTTCCCTGTTGCTGCTCCTGCCCCAGGTCCTGGCAGCTGGCACTCTACTCTGCCTCTCTGTGGCTCGGAGGAGTGTAGGTATCTCATAGACGGAGCCACACATGGTTGGCGATGTAGCTTAGTGGTAGTGTTAGAATGCTTGCCCAGCATGGCATGCACAGGGTAGACTCTGGGTTTGATTCCCAGTACAACAAAGAAGGGAGGGAAAGGGGAAGGGAGGGAGGAAGGGAGAGAGGAAAGGATAAGTGTGGAACCATGCAATCTCTGTGTTTTCAGCATTGACTTATTTCACTGAGTGCAATGTATTCAGTGCATGTCCATTTTGTAGCGCGTGTCAGGATTTCCTTTCTTAAGGCCAAATGATGTTTCGTTTTGTGTATTGACCTCATTTTATTTGTGTGTTTATGTGTGAGTCAACACTTGGGTTACTTCTCTATCTTTTCCCTATTGTTAACAATGCCACTGCGCCCAAGGTCATACGCATCCCTATTTGAGTCCTGCTTTCATCTGAGGTATATACCTAGACGTTGGATTGCTGCGTCATCCGGGTAATTCTATTTTTAAGGGAATTGGCCTGTCACTTCCTGTAGCGGTGGCAGCATGTTACATTCCTACGAAAGGACACAGGGGTTCCAGCTTCTCCACATCCACATTAATACTTGTGCCCCCCCCCCCCCCCCGTCTCTCTCTCTCTCTCATAGTAGTTATCCTAGCTGGGCTTGGTGGCACAAGCCTATAATCCCAGCTACTCAGGAGCCTAAACAGGTGAGTTGTAAGTTCAGGCCAGTGTGGGTAAACTCTGTGAAACCTTTTTCAAAATGAAAGACAAAAATAGGGATGGAGATGGCGCACAGTGGTAGAGTACTGTAGGCCCTTCCTCCTGGGTGTGAGGCATTCTCCTCTGTGGTTTCTGCTCACAGCTCCCTAAAAATTAGCTCCTTGAGCCTGTTTGCATGTGCCTATTTGTATGTCTTTTTTTGAAAAATGTCTAGTCGGGTCCTTTGCTCTTTTTTTTTTTAAAGAAATTTTATGTATTTATTTATTTTTAAAACCTTTTCCTTAATATTTTATTTTCATTTATTTGAGAGAGAGAGAATGGGCATGCCAGGGCTTCCTGCCACTGCAAATGAGCTCCAGATGTATGCGCCACCTTGTGCAGCTGGCTTACGTGGGTCTTGGGGAATTGAACCAAGGTCTTTTGGCTTTGCAGGCAAGTGCCTTAACCACTAAGCCATCTCTCCAACCCCCCCCAAAAAACCTTTTTTTGGTAATAAGCATTTTATTTTATTTAGCTATTTGAGAG
Organism: Jaculus jaculus; assembly: GCF_020740685.1. Lineage (NCBI taxonomy): Eukaryota > Metazoa > Chordata > Mammalia > Rodentia > Dipodidae > Jaculus > Jaculus jaculus. The sequence goes on from NC_059104.1 coordinate 179,233,495, forward strand.
AGGGAGAGAGAGAGAGAAAAAAAAAATGGGTATGCCAGGGCCTTCAGCCACTGCAAACAAACTCCAGATGCCTGTGCCTCCTTGTGTGACATCATTGTGCATCTGGCTAATGTGGGACCTGGAGATTCAAACAGGAGTTCTTAGGCTTCACAGGCAAGTGCCTTAACCCCTAAGTCATCTCTCCAGTCCTTTCTTTTACTTTGGTATCATCATCTTTTCCTCCTATTATGAGGGTTTTGTGTAGGTAGTACCAGACACTAAAAGGTCATGGCTACCCAGGCCATTTTGTGTCTGGAAGATTGCATAGAAATTTTATTTATGAGAGAGAGAGAGAGACAGAATGGACATATCAGGGCCTCCTGCCACTGCAAACAGACTCCACTTTGTGCATCTTGCTTTACATGGGTGCTGAGGTATCGAACCTGAGCAGTCAGGCTTTGTAAAAAAGTGCCTTTAACCACTGAGCTATCTCTCTAGCCCATCCCTTGCTCTTTTTAAAATTGGATTGCTTTTATATCATTGGATTGTAGGCTTCTTTACATGTCCTGATGCTATCTGCTTATCCAATATATGATTTAAACATTCCAATTCCATGGGTTGCATTTTACTCTGTTGACTGTCCTTCATATGCACAGAAGTTTTTAATTTAATTAATTAATTTATTTATTGGTTTTTCGAGGTAGGGTCTCACTCTAGCCTAGGTTGACCTGGAATTCACTATGTAGTCTCAGGGTGGCTTCGAACTCACGGCGATCCTCCCACCTCTGCCTCCCAAGTGCATGCGCCACCACGCCCGGCAGAAGTTTTTAATTTTAATGGTGTTCATTGTTTCTGTTCTACCGTTGTTGCCTAGATTTTTCTGATCTCTCTGAGGGAGGAGCTGTTCTGAAGTGATTTGTAGTGGAGGGAAGATGAGGGAAAAAACAAATATTACCCCTGTTGTCTGGAAAGTAAGATTTGAAGCCAGGAGCCACTGAGGAGCAGTTCAGAAAGACTTACTAAAAAAGAAAAAAAGATAGAAACTGTAAGTGAGGGAGAGCAGTTTGGGATTGGATGCGAGCCCAAAGTTGAGAAAGCCGCCTGGGGAGGACCACATTACCAGACACTCCATGAGGCAGACAAAGAAAGGTCCCCACGCACTGAGCCCCAGAAAGCCCGAAGGATAAAAACCAAGAAGATGGCAGGGAGATGAGTCCTTGATGATTCAAGCCGGGGAAGATGGGTGTGCATTAGGGAAGGAATTACTGGGTGAAAATGTGAGTGGCGAGGCTGACACATTGTCCCAGGGAAAGGAGGTCCCATGCCGAGGTTTGTGCCACATGGAGGGAAAGCTGAACAGGAGGAGGCTGGGCTGCTAATTAGCGGGGGGGGGGGGGGGGGGGGGGGCTTTTCAGAGGCCCAGGGGAATGACTGGGCTGGATTCTAGCTCCCTTTCATTCTTCCCCATAAGGGTTCCAAGAGCAACAGTTAGAGTAGGCAAGAAGGGGAAAAGCCACCCGCCCCCCCCCCCAAACAAGAGAAGAGACAGCCTCAGCTGTGCTGAGTCCTCAGTTTCTGTTCCTTTAAAAATAAAGAACTACAGCTTGGTAAGGGACAGGTATGGCCAAGGCTGCTGCTATGCCAGGGGAGACCAAGTGTCCGAGGCCTGTACGCTGGAAACAGCAGCATTGACCCAGAGCCACTTGCCCAGCCAGGACACAGGGCAGCCGGAAGAGCACTGTCCTGAGAGTCCAGTGGCTCTCCTGGGATTTCGCAGCCTCCCTGACTCCTCACAGACTCACTGGAAAACACAGGCCATGCCTCCGATTAACACTCCAAAGAAGCAGGTTAGGATAGTCACCCATAGGACGGACAGCCCTCACCTTCCTTAATGAAGATCTGCGCTTGGTGCCTTCTCATTGCTGGGACAAAGCACCTGCAAAAATCCACCGACGGGAGGCAAGGTTAATTCCTGGTGGTGGGGCAGGTCTGGCAGCAGGAATGAGGCAGCCGATCACGTTCAGCCCACGGCGAGGAAGCAGCGAGCCATGAGCGCTGGCTCTGGGCAGCCTGGCCCATGCCGTGGTGTTGCCCACAGCTAAGCCGAGTCTCCCTACCTCAATGAATCTAAACAGGACATTCTCTCAAGGCATGGCCAGAGGCTGAGGCCAGTCTAGGTAACCCTCCTGTTAGGTCGACAGTCACTAAAACCTGTCACAGGCAAAGAGTGGAAGGACATTCAGAACCTGCCCTGGCAAACCAGGGTGGACGTTTCTGCATGTTTGTTTGTTTGTTTGTTTTTGTTTTTCGAGGTAGGATCTCACTTTAGCTCAGGCTGACCTGGAATTCACTATGCAGTCTCAGGGTGGCCTCGAACTCATGGTGATCCTCCCATCTCTGCCTCCCGAGTGCTGGGATTAAAGGCGTGCACCACCATGCCCGGCTATAGTTTCTGCATTTTCAGTCAGCCGTGCCATGGTGGCGGCAATGGGTGGCTCCTCGGTTTCCTTTCGGATCTTTTTTGCTCCTGCTGGCCTCTCTTTTTACCTTGTTTTTGCACAAGGAAACCTCCCACAGTATCCATCAACCTCCAGACATTTCAGCAGTAACCGCTGCCCTGGATATTTTCCAAGCTGGACTCATTCGAGAGAGGATCTGATCGCCCAGCTTGCCTTTAGGTACCAGGCCTCTTGATAGGCAAGCCTACTGCTTGGCCATCTGGTCTAGACAGCCAACTGTGGGTCTGTGGGATCGCGCAGTACAAAACAAGACCACCCAGGCTTTCTGTCCTCGGCAGGGTCAGAATACAGACTTTGTCAGCAACGTAACCCACTTTTGTAATAGAATTTTGCAGGGTCCCTTTGGTTCTAATTATCCATAATTGGACAGTATTGGTGACTGAAGGATGTGAAGTCAAGAATTTTCTTATTTTAATTCTTAAAATCTTAACAGCCTAACTCACTGAACATGGGCATGGGGTGGAAGACATGGGTTTCTTTGCAGTGTGGCACAGGGATGTTACCAGGAATCAATTGAGAGCCACAGAGCTCATCAGTCTTTCTGATGAGACCTGTTAATCTAGCTCAGGCTGTTCTTTCCTAAGGTCAGATAATACGTGGTTACTGTGGGCAGGGAGAATGCAGGACTTAGCCCAGCAGGAGCAGAGTCTCCCACCCCATCCCCATGAGGCCAGTGAGATGGGGAGAGAGTCCAGCTTCTAGAACAAGTAAGAGACAGGCTGCTGCAGCCCAGACTCATGCTCAGCAAGTTGAGGGACGGGAAAAGAGAACGTGCCTCCTGGCGGTAACTTCTGGACTACTTGCGTTACTGTGGTGTAGTCCCAGGAGCGGTGTTCTTGCCTGGCCCATCATTTGATGGTCATGGCATCTGAGTTTGAGAGGGGCAGCAAAGACCAAGCCTATACCTGTGTAGGTCTTTTACAAGAAGAGTCTATCTGTGTCTTGATGTCTGATGTTGCTGTAGACAGTATGACAGCGCCTAGGTAAGCAGAAAGCTCCAAAGGTTTTTGTTTACTACTGTTCACAGTGCCGCCCATCATGATGGCAAAACTGTGTGTGTATGTGTGTGTGTGTGTGTGTGTGTGCTTGTGTGTATGCATGCAAATTTTAAATCAGTTCCATCACTATTGTATATAAATATCTACACTCTTCAGGGGCTCCAAATATATGGACAGCCAGTTGGCAAAGTTCGTTTCTTGAAGTCTTTCAGTTTCCACAGGTCAAACTAAGTAAAGCCAGTGTTCACGGGTCTAGGCAGGAATGAGGACCTCGTTCCTACAAGTGCAATAGCAAGTTTGATTCTCTTTTGAGTGAGAACCTACTAGAAGTTCCCAGTAAGCATCTGTTGTAGAGTTGGACCCCAGCTGGTGGCTCAGTTTTGAAAGGTGGCAGAGCCGTGTTGGAGGGAGTGGGTCACTGGGGGTGGACCTGGACGTTGTACAGCCTACACCCACTTCCTGCTTACCCTCTGCTTCCTGACCAGGGCATGTGGCGTTAGCAGCCAGCCTCCCTTTCCTGACACTGTGCCTGCTCTGCAGTGACAGACCGTTTCCCCTCAAGCCATAAGCTGAATAAATCTTTCCTCTCTTGCTTCTTGTCAGGTGTCTGGTCCCAGCGATAAGGAAAGTACCTAATGTCGCCCTCATTAGTAGACAGCATCCAATTCACCACAAGTCCTAGCTAGCCGCACGGCGCACCGTGGGCATCAGCGCTCCCCAGCCGCTGCCAGCGTCACCACAAAGGACGGGTTGACCTGCATATCACAGTTAAGAAGAAGCTCAAAATTCAAAAGAGTTGTGGCTGTGTGCACGCTATCTGACATCATCGTCAAGACAAAAAAAAAAAATAATAATAATAACAGCAGTCATGCCCGGTGTGGTGGCGCACGCCTTTAGTTCCAGCACTTGGGGGAAAGCAGAGGTAGGAGGAGTGGCACGAGTTCGAGTCCACCCTGAGACTCCATAGTGAATTCCAGGTCAGCCTGGACTAGAGCTAGACCCTACCTCGAAAAACCAAAATAAATAAATAAGTAAATAAATAAAAATTCACAAGTCAGGGACCTCCTGCATTCAGGCTTCTGTGATTATTAGGGAGGCTGTAATCATTCCCAGGTGACAGCTTAGCAGGTACTTCTCTCTCTCTCTCTCTCTTTGTTTTTTGTTTTTCAAGGTAAGGTCACGCTCTAGCCCAGGCTGACCTGGAGTTCACTATGTAGTCTCAGGGTGGCCTTGAACTCATGGCGATCCTCCTACCTCTGCCTCCCGAGCGCTGGGATTAAAGGTGTGCGCCATCACGCCCGGCAGCAGGTACTTTCCCTGTGCACAAGGTGTACTTATTAATTAGCTGCTGTTTCAGGGTTGAGACTTGCTAGTGCTCCTTTCCTCTCCCTGCCCTCCCCTCCCCCCCACTAGCCGAATGGGATCATATCACAGACAGCAGTATATGTTCATGTTGCAACATGAGATCTTATTGCTATTGTGAATTGCAAATATGCCTTATATTTGTCACAATTTTAATGTTTTTAAATGTTATTTATTTATTTGAGAGAGCAAAAGAGAAAGAGTCAGAGAGAGAGAAAGAATGGGCGTCCCAGGGCCTCCAGCCGCTGATAACGAACTCTAGACTCACGCACCACCTTGTGCATCTGGCTTACATAGGTCCTGGAGAGTTGAACCGGGATCCTTTGGCTTTGCAGGCAAACGCCTTAACCACTAAGCAATCTCTCCAGCCCTTTATCACACTTTTAAAATTTCATTTTCCCCTTTGCATTTGTTCTGCTACTTTATTTTTATTTACTTTTTTATTTTTTTGAGGTAGGGTCTTGGTCTAGCCCAGGCTGACCTGAATTCACTATGTATTATTCAGGCTGGCCTTGAACTCACAGCAATCATCCTACCTTGCTTGGTCTTCTAAGTTCCCAGTTGTTTCGCTGATTTTATTAATACTTTAAATGTCTCAGCTCACCTACGTCAGCAATATAATACTATTTAGTTTCTTAATAGTTATAAATTTTTTTCTTTGCTACATCTGGGATACATTAGCCTTTAGTTTTTATTGCTTTCTGTGTTTAATTAGTTCATTGACCATTTTGGAAAGAATGATCATATTTGGTGAGTTATGGGTACAATATGCTTTTTTTCATATCAATTTCAGATTGTTCTACCAGAATTTATTAAATGGTAATTCCTTCATCCATTATTGTGAGTCTCAGGCTTGTTTTGCTTGCTGTGTCCTTAGGACTTGTAAGTGCTCAAATCTATCTCTGTAATCACCATTTTATTTGTCTTTGTCCTGGCTTTGATCCAACAAAATTCAGTTTTGATGAAGATCACTTTATAATATGTCTTAAAATTTGATTATGACATCTTCCTCCACTCTTTGGTATTATTTCGAATGAATTTTTCCTTATTCATTTTGCTGGTGGCTTATCACGTTCTAGAGCATTCTGGCAGGAATGTAATTGCTATTTTGTTCATCCGTTTTTCATTGTATGTCACTGACATTACCATGAGCCCGTTTCATCAGAGGCAATGGCTCTAACTGTGTTTATTTTGGTATTTCTTCTGTTTGTTTCCTTGTAATTTGATTTTACTAGGTGCCTTGTCTATCTAAATATACAAATTCTTCAGTATCTTATTCTTTTCAGAATTGGGAATAGCACCATTTATTACCTTTCCTGACTTTATACCATGGGCATGCATTTGCTTTGTTTTGCCTTTTCAGTTTACCTAATTGTGTCATCTGCAAAAAAAAAAAAAAAAAAAAAAAAGTGCTATTTCTATTTCTGTGTTTCCTGTTTCTATCCTTCATTTCCTTTTCACCTTGTCCTGCGGCGTTTTCCAATACCCCTGACAGGCGGGCTGAGAGGGTCACCTCGTACTTGTCCGCACAGTGAATTCAGCATGGCAGCCCGGAGCCACCCATGAGTCTTCACGTTTGAAACAATTCAACTTAAAACATTCAGCTCCTCAGTCACATTTGTGTGAGTCGTCACCACCAATCAAACAGCTAATTGTCCAGCCATACTGGACAGAGCAGAAGTAAACATTTCCATCACTGCAAGTACTAGGTAGCACCTCTTGGGACTTCCTAGGAAGTGTTTGCTCTGGGCTTCTGCGTGTCGCCACAGTTCCTATGCTGGGATCTCGGGGCTAAGGACTCTCTGAAATCAGAGACTGTATTGAATGCTCTAGATGCTAGGCTCAGAAGGGACCAAGTTCTGCTACTGCTGGTAGCATGGCTGGCTAGCTGGAGAAAACACGTGTCACCTAGAGCTAAGAGTGTTTCTTTTTTTTTTTTTAAGTATTTTAATTTTGTTTATTTTTATTTATTTATTTGAAAGGGACAGACAGAGAGAGAAACAGGCAGACAGGGAGAGAGAATGGGCGCGCCAGGGCCTCCAGCCACTGCAAAGGAACTCCACACACGTGCGCCCCCTTGTGCGTCTGGCTAATGTGGGTCCTGGGGAATCGAGCCTCGAACTGGGGTCCTTAGGTTTCACAGGCCACCGCTTAACCGCTAAGCCATCTCTCCAGCCCAAGAGTGTTTCTTTGTAGTGAAAGTTTGGAGAAAGAAAAACCCAAGCTTGTTGCTGCTGACCCCCACGTTGGCAATGGGTAAGAGGGCAGGGTGAGGCGAAACTGGGAAAACTGGTGGCTGCTTCTGGCTTGGCTGGGGTTCGCAATCCTGAAATACTATAGCCTAGACTGGCCTCGAACTCACAGAGATTCTCCTGCCTCAGCCCCTCCCGCCCCCAAGTGCTGGGATAAGGATGAAACAGCATACCCAGCAAATTCTAATGCGTTCTTATAAAAACTTTAATGCTGAGCCGGGCGTGGTGGCACACGCCTTTAATCCACAGCACTTGGGAGGCAGAAGTAGGAGAATCACTGTGAGTTTGAGGCCACCCTGAGACTACATAGCGAATTCTAGGTCAGCCTGGGCTAGAGTGAAACCCTACCTCAAAAAACCAAAAAAGAAGGGGAAAAAAAGCTGGATGTGTGGATAATGCTGTCCTCAGAAGACATAGGTTGTTACAGGAAAACCCAAGTGTCAAGGATGACTTATGTCCTAATGAGTTGTTGGTCTGGTTGGCCCCTGAGGGCCAAAAAAGCCACATTAATGTTGAGTGTAGCACCTGCCTGTAATCACAACTACTTAGGAGACAGAGGTTGGAGGATTCTAAATTCAAAAATAACCTGGGCATTAGCAAGAACCTTTCTCAAAAGAAAGTTTTTAAAAAGCTGAGGGTATATCTCAGTGGTGGAGAGCTTGCTGTACCTGCAGAAGGCCTCAGGTTCAATGCCCAATCCTTGAAAAAATAATAAATACTGTTGAATGCTATTGATGTTTTTTCAGCATCCATCAAAATATTCATATATTTCTAAGTAAGTTTTTATGTCAAAATTTTAAAGTGTCCTGATGGTGATGTAAGCGCTGTGTCTTTATAGAGTAGCTTATACTTGTTTGTGAAACATTTGTTTTTCTTTATGAGTTATTATTTATGATTCGTCAAGCTAGCTTAGAGTGAAGCAAATTTTAAAAGTTTATTCTCATATGCCCTTCCTTCTTCTCCTCTTGTCTTCTTCCCTCTTTCTCTTCTTCCCTACTTTTATGTGTGTGTGTACAGATGTTTTAGGTCGAGATCATATTTGCTTCCAATAATGAGTGTATAAAATACAGTTTTATCTATATCTTCTAACTTTTCTGGTAACTGGTATTGGAAAGTTTGGAGATCTACTTAGAGCTTCTTTTAGAAGCATTTGGAAGGGATAGAACTTTCTGGAACAATTACTTTGACATGAGTCTATTTATGTGTTTAATTTTTTATTCATTGCATTTAGTTCAGTAAGTACTGCTGAGTGTCCACCTTCTGTTAGACACAAGGCCCAGTGTTGGATGGCAAGAGGAACGCAAAATTGGCCATCAGAGAGAAATGAGAACTGTCCTCTCCCCTCTCCCTGAGGTCTCCGGGGCTTCCGCTCCACCCTTCAGTATGTGCCCCTCCACATATTCCCCATCATCAGCATTTCTGCGTCAGGTTCCTCACTTCCAGAACCTATCTAGAGATCTTGACCACCTTGCAGAGAGTCCTTGTCCTCGACTCCTTCCCTCACCTGTGGACGCCCCCCAAAGTTCCCCTGAGTGACAGCTCTCTGCTTGTCCTTAATATTTATTTTTCTTCTGTGTATTAGTCACGCTGGCAACTGGCCATTCCAGCATTGTCCTATTACGTAATTGCCTCCTGTGTCATTGTGAACAGCCTATAGGTCTGACAGCCCTGCAGGGATGGAATGCAGGAAGGTTTCGTGTCTTCTGGGTATGTGATTAGCGAGTATGGATACCGTATGTGGCAAACATCAGGCATGTGGCAAACATTACGAAATACCAGGGCGGGGGAGGTGACTCATTGGGTAAGAGCATTTGTGATGCGAGCAAGGGTCCTGAGAGGGCCTGAGACATCCTGAGTTAGATCCCCAGCAAAGCTGGGTGGCCGGGTACACCTGTAACCCCAGTCCTGTGGAGAACCAGGGGCTCCCCAAACACTAATAGCTTCCGGTTCAATGAAGGACTTCTTCTCAAGGAAGCAGTGGAAGAGATAATCCATGTTTCCTCGGACTCCCCTACACACAATGGCACATAGGGCTTGCATATCTTCACACACGAGTGTATGTGCTATGTCACCACACACACACACACACACACATATGCCACACCACATCCTCCTCTCGCCCCCCCCCCCCACACACTAAAAAAAGAAAGACTCATGGAGGGGCTGGGGAGATGGCTCTGTGGATAAAACACTTGCCACTCAAGCCTGAGTACCCACGTTTGGATCCCCAAGCCCAGTGTAAAAGCTGGTAGCCGTGGCGGGCTTCTGTAACCCCAGCACACGGGCAGAGAGGCAGAGACAGGGGCATCTCCTAGGAGCTCAGAAGCTCGTTGAGCAGCTGGTGTGGTCAGCGCAGCAGTAAAGGGAAACCAAGGGGGTGGAAGGCAAGGGCTGACTCTCCAAGTTGTTCTCTCACCTACACACGTGTGCCATAGCACGTGTGGACCTACACCCACACGTGAACGTACACATGCACATACAGCCACAAGGAAATGCTCATTGGGTAAGCATTTGGTTAATTAAAATTTCACCCTTCACGGCTGTTGAGATGGCTTAGCAGTTAAGGCGCTTGCCTGTGAAGCCTAAGGACCCATGTTCGACTCTCCAGGTCCCATGTAAGCCGCACTCACAGGCGACACGTGTGCACAAGGGTGAACACACACATGAGATGGTGCACACATCTGGACTTCAACTGCAGTGGCTGGAGACGCTGGCACACCAGTTCTCATTCTCTCTCTCTTTCACTTGCTCACTCTGTCTCTCACATAAAAAAGGGGGGCCAGTCTGTTAGGCTTGCAGCAAATGAAATTTTATTTTTTTTAACACTTCATTCCCAGGCAAAAAAAGTAGATTCCATGGCCAATGACAGGTTTCATTTGCTCTGGTGAACTGGAGTCTCCCATTCGGAGAAAGCGGCACCGTCTCTACAGGGAACCACACTCCTCTCCCAAGCTGGCTACTTTGGCCGTGTGTTCCTGTCCACTCAGCTCGACTGCGTCAATAGTTGATGTGGGAGGGATCAGAATGACTGTTTCCTGGCTTCACGGTGTTCACAACCTAATAGGTTTCAAGCAAGTTATCCAAGAGATAACTGTGTAATTACAAATTGTGCTAAGACGTGTAAAAAAATGAAGTGGAAGCCAGGCGTGGTGGTGCACGCCTTTAATCCCAGCACTTGGGAGGCAGAGGTAGGAGGATCGCCATGAGTTCAAGGCCACCCTGAGATGACAGAGTTAATTCCAGGTCAGCCTGGATCAGAGTGAGACCCTACCTCGAAAAATTGAAAAACCAAAAAAAAAAACCCAGAAATGACGTGGACATTGTTCGTTCGCCTGGTAATTTGATTGGGACCTCTTTTAGATTAGGAAGTGACATCTAAGCTGGATGGTGAGGCCAGTCAGAGAAACTAGGACATGCGAAGGCTCTAAGGCAGGGGTTTGCTTGGTGGCCTTGAGGAGCAACCAAAAGCCAGTGTGTGCCTTGTGTCTAACAGGTGAATACTCAGCAGTACTTACTGAACTAAATGCAACGAATAAAAAATTAAACACATGAATAAACTCATGTCAAAGGAATTGTTCCAGAAAGTTCTATCCCTTCCAAATGCTCCATGATGCTGTGAGAATAAACTTTTAACACAATGAGTAAGAGCATTGGTATGGAATGGGGAAGGTCCTGACCACATGGGGTCTGTGCTCAAGGGCTGGGCATTTGGGTTTTAAGCAAGCAGGTATATGTTTTCAAAGATTCTCTCCTTTAGCCAACTTCCTGTCACTGTGATAAAAATGGTGGGAGGGGAGGGACACTTTAAAGGAGGAAAGGTTGATTTGGGTTCATGGCTTCAGAGTTTCAGTCCTCGGCCCACTGGCCCTATTGGCTGGGTAGGCTGTGGAGTCATGTGGTAAGGGCGGCCGCTTGTCTCACGGCAGGCAGGAGACAGAGAGGTGGAGGAAATTCACCAGGGGCAAGCTGGCCCCTTCCAAGGTGACCCACTTGCTCTCCACGGCCACTCTCCATCTTCTCCTAACGATTCCATCAAATTATGAATCCACCCATGGGTTAATTGGCTGCTGAGGTGAGAGCCCTGCCAATACGCTCCATCCCCCAAGCTCCACGTCTGAGAGTTGCATTGGAGACCAAGCCTTCAGCACACCAGTTTTCCAGGAGCGTGTCATGTCTGTTCCATAATGGTTTCTCTAAGGCAGCTCACGTGTTTAACAGGATTCCAAGCCATAAACGTGTATAGCCTCTAATACAGAAACCATCCATATGGCACAGGTATAATAGCAGTATTGTTATAGCTTGTTGTTTGAGACTCAAGCAGCCCAGGCTGGCCTGGAACTCACTATAGAGCTGAAGGTATATTCCTCTTTCTCCCAAGTGCTGGGATTACAGGCACACACCACCATGCCCAGCAATGTGGGGATTGTTAATATACCCACTTCACAGTTGGGTAACCAAGACTTAGAGATGGCACGCAGTTAGCCTAGGGTCACAAAATATACTTGTGAGGGGAGCGGGAGAGAGCTGGTCTTCCTTGAGCTTCCAGGGCCTTTGCTCTGATCACCACCTGGCCATCCCACAAGATCTTTTGACCCCTGTGTGGTCAGTGGGGTGCAGTCAGGATGGGAACAGGTAAAACGGGAGCTCTTCCCCACAGTCCGGGTGAGAGCTTGAACGCAGGAGTGCTGTGCCATTACAGAGACATGATCATTCTGGGCTGGCAGCGGAACGAGGAGAGAGAAAGGGGGAAGGATATGGGAATTAATACATTGGAGTCATTTGGTCTGAAATAAAAGGCTTTGCATTTTTTTATTTTGAAAAAAAAGCACTAATAAGCCACATCTCAGCATGAAAAAAGCAATAATAAAAGGATCAGAAACAAAGTAAAGACCACTTGAATAAGGCAAGCTTTTTCATTTTAATTAATAAAATAGAAATATTGAATGAGAAAGAAAAGTAGATTATCGTTTTTAAGCTTGTCATTAGTCTGGAACATTATTCATAACTCCTTGCTATATTGGCTAACCAAGCTGCAGCGGATATTTTGACAGCGTGAGATGGTGACATTGGCTGACAGTTTCTTGCCATTGAATCTGACAGAACTTCTTCCCTCCCTTCCCTGTCACTGAAGTTTGATCAATCTTCACGAGCCCAGTCAGATCCCCACCTCAGGTGGGAAAACAAAGCCACCGTAAAGGTTTCAGTATTAATCAATAGTTTAGTGGCCAAAAGTATGCCTAGCCTTGCTGTGTGGTGTGGGGTTCCACTTCCTGTTGATGAAGTCAAGAATGGACTTTATACTGGGCTGGAGGGATGGCTTAGCAGTTAAGGCGTTTGCCTGCAAAGCCAAAGAACACAGGTTCAATTCTCCAGGATCCACGTTAGCCAGATGCACAAGGGGGTGCACGCGTCTGGAGTTTATTTGTAGTGGCTGGAGGCCCTGGTGTGCCCATTCTCTCTCTCTCTCCTTCTCTCTCCCTCTTTCTTTGTCAAATAAATAAAGGAAATGAAATATTTTTTTTAAAAAAAAAGAATGGACTTTATAAATGTTTCTTTCCAACTATGAAGACCCAGTTATGAAAAGCAAGTTTTGGTTGGTGCTTGAAAACATAAAGAAGCAGTTGTCGGAGCTGAGGCCACGAGTCAGCGGGTCAAGGGCTTACCATACAAGCATGAGGACCGCACTACCCTCATTGAGATGGGGCATGGTCGCAAGGATCTGCAATCCCAGCCCTGGGGAGGTAGTGACAGAAGGGTCTCCGAGGCTTGCTGCCTGAATAGTCAAGCTGAATTGGTGAGCTCTGTGTTCAATGAGAGACCCTGTCTCAATGAATAAAGTGGAGAGCAATTGAGGAAGGCACCCAACATTGAGTTCCAAACCCCATCCACCACCACACACACGCACACGCACACGCACTGGTTGACTAGAAACTTCAGTCATGGTTAGCGTCAATGGGACAGGACAAAGCTGAGAGGAAGCAACTATGGACAAATATAAATTGAAAGCTTTTAGGTTAAAAACTTCAAATATGGCTGTCACATTACAAACTTTGATTCTCTTGAGCCAGACAGAAGGTTCATGACGAGACAAGGAAAGCCACTGTGGGCATCTTTGGAGCGCCCCTGTGCCTGGGCTCGGCCTGCAGGAAGCACATACAGTGAGGAGGGTGGGAAAGATGGCGAGACGTGACAGGCAGGTGCCACCCTCTCCCTCTTCTCTATCTCTCCACCGTCCCGGGAGAAGTCTCACTAGTGGTGGAAACTTAACTTTTGGAACAGGGCTTCCCGCTGGCCTGTGGCCCTCCCTTAGGGAAGGTGCAGCCATTTTATTTGGTATCCATTGCTTCTAGGACAGGGTGGAGAAGGAGGTCTCCAAATCGATGACCAAAGATGGGCAAAAAGTTGGGCAAGGTGAAGCCTTTATCCGTGTGCCCCAGGCGTTATGCCCCAGATTACCACAAGTGTCAGAGAGCAATCTTGCTTCTGTCTCTCACTCAGGCCACTCAGGTTGCATTCTCCTATAAAGTTCTTCATACCTTGTAGGGAAGGAAGGTTAAAGGGACGAAAAGAGAGTGGTTAGATAATTGGTGCTCACTCCCGGCCCTTCAGTCCCTCATCCCTGCACACACTCCTAAACCAGGCCGAGGCTGAGGCCTGAGGATGGCGGCACCCAAGCAATAGTCTCCAAGGCACCTTTGGACCAGGAGCCACATGTGCACGGATGCGTGTGTGTTGTCCCCAGCACAGCACACGCTCTGTGCCCAGGAAATCCCAGCCAGACGTACAGTGCTATCACGACGTGCCCTTGCATATACGAATATGGATATAAATAAAGTAAATGAATAAAACATAAAATAAATTTAAAAAGTAATGGTTTCATTTCCTAAGTGCTAAGTGAATGAAAATGGAAGAGCTACAGGGATTGGGGATAGAGGTCGAGTCTGTGGATGGGCAGGGAAAGCATGTTTTGTGTTAATCTAGTGTACAGAGTTTTAAGGATAGGAGCCTGGCCCTTCACCCTGCTCGCTGTGAGAATGCACAGACCAACCCTTTCCTCAAGGCCCATGTCTTTAGATGCCTCCATTCAGTTGCATGTTAGTAAATTTCAAATGACCAGTTACCCAGGAGAAAAATATAAGTATGTGTAGGAATGTGTTTATAACCATTATATCATTTTACTGATATAAAAGCTATAGCATGGGCTGGAGAGATGGCTTAGCAGTTAAGCACTTGCCTGGGAAGTCTAAGGACCCCGGTTCGAAGCTCGATTCCCCAGGACCCACGTTAGCTAGATGCACAAGGGGGTGCACGTGCCGGGAGTTTGTTTGTAGTGGCTGGAGGCCCTGGAGCGCCCATTCTCTCTCTCTCTATCTGCCTCTTTCTCTCTGTGTCTGTTGCTCTCGAATAAATAAATAAAAATAAACAAAATTTTAAAAAGCTATAGCATATGATCCACAAGTAATAATAAAATAATCAGTAGTCTGGGATATAAATTCTATGCAGTCAGCTGATTCCAGAGCACTTTTGTTGATTGAACACTTATTAGCATGCAACTGAATAAGTTGACAAGTAGAATTCCATCGCAATCCCTTAACCCTTTCCCAATAAATGTAGTGTTATTGTAGCCAGGCATGGCCAAGGCAGGAGGATCTTTAATTTGAGGACCATCTAGGCTACACAGTCAGATCTTGTCTCAAAAAATCCCAAGGGCTGGGGATGTAGTTGAGTGTTAGAGCACTTACTTAACATGCATAAGGCCCTGGGTTTTATTCTCAGTACTGAAAACCAAAAAAACAAACTTAAATGTCATAGATGGCCCTCTGAATTATTTTCACCTTTCTATGTGTGATATTCATTAAAATGAAGCCCATTTTGTCGTTTCAGCTCTGAGTACATTAGACCGTAACTCCCCTTCCAGGCTGCATCTGACTACAGTCTTCAAATGATAGAAGGGGACTTTCCTCTTCTTTAAAAGTTATTCGCAATCCGGTGACTACAGACATGCCTCATTTTTAAGTTTAATCTGTCATGCCATTTCCTTCATCACTCTCTCAAGTCTACATTATCAATAGAACTAGAAAGCAAGCCCTGATGTGTAATGCTCGCCAATTGTAAGGCATCAGTACCCCCAGACATGTAACTGGGGAGAAGGATGCTCCTACCATATTGGTGCATTGATGTCAATAATACCAACAGCATAGATGACAAGAAAATAAGGGGGCTGAAGAGATGGCTTCGTGGTTAAGGCGTTTGACTGTGAAGCCTAAGGACCCAGGTTCAATTCCCCAGAACCCACATAGGCCAGATGCACATTGTGGCACATGCATCTGGAGTTTGTAGAGGCCCTGGCACATTCATTCTTCTCTTTATCTGCATCTTCCTCTCTCTCTCTCTTTCTCTCTCAAATAAATAAATAAAAATAAAATATTTTTAAAAGAAAGTCAGTGATGTTTTGAATATTTACTACCTTTCTTTCAAATTATACAACACTCTCTCCTTATCAGTAGTTTTTTCCCCCAGTACTGTTTCAAGTACTCATGGTTAATCATAGTTAAAATTCTAGAAATAATCGATTCCTGTTTTAAATTATACATTCTTCTGAGCAGCGTGATAAGATCTCATGCCCTCCTGCACCATCCTACCCAGGGTGTGAGTCACGCCTTGTCCAATGTGTCTACACTGTGTGCAGTCCTGTGCCTGTTAGGGACCTAGGTGTCTCAGCTGCCAGCCAGACTGTCTTATCATCACAGTGCTTGTAAACAGGATACTGGTTCTAGGCATCCACTAGAAGTCTTGGAACATTGTTCCCGTGGGCTGTGCGGCAACCGTGGCTTGTTTTCAAGTGAATATTTTTATTTTAATGGCTGTATTTAAAAGCTGGCTTTACAGTTAGCATTCGGGAGGTGGGAGGTACAAGCTGAGGCACATTGCCTTTCTTCACCGAGAGAATGCCTTAGAGCTCACAAGAGCTCATTTCTTCCATGAATTTTGGAGGTAAGGGGGTGATGACACGGCTCTTAAGTAGCCTCATTGCTCACCCTAATGACGATACTTACTGTATTCCCTGGTAGCTGTACACTTCCCATTTATTTTATGTCCCTTCTTCGCTGGCAGTAGAGGCGGGAAGAGAAAGAGAGACAGAGGGGAGAATCATGCGTGGATGCAGCTGCTGGGTTGCTGGGGTTCCCTGGGGCAGCTGTCAAATAAATTACCCTAAAGTGTTCTTCAGACACTCCACTGACCCCCCCACCTCCGGAGAGCGGTCCAAACCTGCCCAACAGGTCGGAAGAGTTGCCAACCTTTTGTTCCTCCTCCTGCCCCAAGAACAAAGAACAAAGATGCCTAATTGCAAATGGGCAACTTTTTATCAGCAAAGCCAATGTTTATTGACAAATCTGACCAATACAAGCTTCTCTTGGCTCCACCACCCCCCCTTATTTTCCTTACTTAAGCAATAACCCTTTCACACAGATGTGGAGGGGAGTAACCTGTCTGCCCTGCTCCAGGACTGACTCCCGGCGGGGTGTGTTTACATGAGTAAATATCTGGTCCCTCTGATACCCAGCCAGAGCTCCACCACTTGCATAGGCCCCTTCAGGCAAGGATGGAGGCCTCTGGACGCTGGCCCTGGCATCTGGACTGCCATTGTCGCCACAGCCAAATTCTGGCCAGCCCTCTGCTTGTAGGTTGTGACACTGTCTACCCAGCTCCCACCAGAGCTGGAAGGCTGTGGCCCATTTCGCACCCGTGGGACACAACAGAGAACTCCCGTAAAGGATTGAGCAGCAGTTTAGAGTCAGTGGAGCCTCTCCATCATCCGGGGCTCCTTCTCTAATTTTCTGAGCCCCACCTGTCTTTAGTCCCTCACCCGCGCCCAGGTGGCGCCTCTCCTGCATCCCCACCGCTCACGTCCTTTTAAACACGATCTCCGTGCTGTCCCTATCCTAGCGGGGCTACTTGACCCTTGCCTGACCACTTGTGAGGAGCTCACCCTTGTCAAGCTTAGCTTCGTGCCCTTTGGGAGTGTTCTTAACATTTCTGTTGTTTTCCACTCTGATCAATCATTCAGACTCAGCCATTGTGAAAATTTTCCCACTTTGCCCGCTCTGGCTACAGCCTTGGTCCCTTAAGAGCTTGAAATACAAGTTTACATCAGGGTTGCCTGGCCTGGCCCAAAGTCACAAGAGATGAGACCTCTTTCTCCCAAGAGGAAGAGCTCTTTAAAGGGGTGGTGCCCAGTGCAGGATCGGAATCAAATCAGTTTTTTAATTAACATGAAATCTTCCCTACTTTGCTCTGGGTTGTGAAAGTACTACTATAGTTAAATAATACTTAAGTCATGTGTTTGTTTTTTCATTTTCTTTTTTGCCTGCATTTTTTTTAAAAAAGTATTGCTTACAGATGTTTACGAATTTCTATTAAAAAGTGGATTCCAATAAAAAGCCTGTTAATTCAGTGACTAAGCCTAGTTCATTAACCCTTTAAAAAATACTGCATATTTTGGACAGGAGCATTTTTTTCCCCCCAGTTGTCATTTCATGAGATAAATGGGTTGGGAAATGAAGAGCGCATGGATGTGAGTGTGGCTTTTTCTAACTGAGGATGAATGCTAAACTTGGGGAGCTGGCGCAGAATCTAGTCCGACCTGCTCTGAAAGAGATTTATGCTCATGGGGTCTGATGGTTTGTCTCCCAGGGGCTCTCCTGGTGACTGTTAACTCCTTCTACTCCGAATTGCCTTGTGTGACCAGAAAAGACAGCTTGCAGGGTGGACAGGGGGAAGGGAGAGGGCTGCAGGGGGAAAGCATGATGAAGCCTGTTCAGTCCGACAATGCCAACACGCAGCTGGTCACCTGGGCCTGGGGCCCAAGAGAGCCACCCTTGATCCTGTGCGTATCTTGCTCACTGATCTCCCAGGAGGCTTTCGTGTCCTCTCTCTCTCTCTCTATGTATACATATATACATACATACATATATATCAAGATTTTCCAGAATCTCATAAAAACAGTGGGGGGGGGGATCATTAGTCGTGGTTCCAGCAGTTGTTTTCAACAGCCTTGTGGAAGCCAGGAATAGCCTTTTTATCTGAGCTTGTGTTCTGTCTTTGTGTGCGTGTGTTACGCACATGTGTGTGCAGATGCATAGACCACATACCCACGCACGCAGAGGCCAGAGGAGCACAGTAGGCCTCCTCCACCTTCGCCCTAACGTCTTGTTTGCCTTGAGCTATACGGTCTCCCACGGAGCCCGGAGCTCAGTTAGACGGGCTGGCCAGTGAGCCCCTGTCTCTACGGCCCCCCTCAACTCCCAGCTCTGGGTTATAGGAGCGCAGGGCCACACTCAGCTTCTCACACACATGCTGGGGATCCAGATTGGGTCTTCATAGCTCCGCAGTAAGGACTTGCGCCCACTGAGCCACCTCTCAGACCCTGTGCTCCTTCTTTTTTAAAATTTTTTTATTTTATTTTATTTTTTATTTATTTGAGAGTGACAGACACAGAGAGAAAGACAGATAGAGGGAGACAGAGAGAATGGGCGCGCCAGGGCTTCCAGCCTCTGCAAACGAACTCCAGACGCGTGCGCCCCCTTGTGCATCTGGCTAACGTGGGACCTGGGGAACCGAGCCTCCAACCGGGGTCCTTAGGCTTCACAGGCAAGCGCTTAACCGCTAAGCCACCTTCCAGCCCCTGCGCTCCTTCTTAACCCTGGCCTCCGACAGCCATCTCAAGGGCGGCACCTGCTCAGGCCTGCCCTGTGGTTTCACACAAAGGAGAGTGTGGCTAGAAATGAGGACCGCTGTGGCTGATTCTAGAAGATGCCTCCTTGAAAAGTGCGGGCACACACACCTTTGATCCCTGCACTCAGGAGGGGCGGAGGGACATGGGAGGATCCCTCCGGAGTCTTAGCCCAGGCTGGCCTAGAGCAATAGATATTCTGCCTTGAAAACAGCAACAAGAAGAAATTGGATGATTCTGAGGCTGCCCTGAGCTAGAGTGCAGTGTGCCCATCCCCCACCTCCTTTTTCTCTGTCTCTCTGCTTGCAAATAATTAAATAAACAAGTGGTACATGTGTCTGGCATTTACACCCCCACACACACCACCACCCAAACAATTAAAAGGTGTGTGAAACAGATCTGTGGGGATGGCTTTAATACCCGTGGAGGGAGCTGGAGAAGACTAGAGTTCTTAATGACCAACTTGAAGAATCAAATACACTTGAACTTCTAGGTCAAATACTGAATTCCTTTCCCAGGTGGGAAGGCTGCACCTCAGAGAAAGGCCAAGTTTCTTTTTTTTTTCCCCAATGACCTTACCCATCTGAAACTCTCCTGGAATCTGTTATCATTAGTTCCCCACCCAAAGGAGGAAATTAAAAAAAAAAAAAAAACACCATCGGATTTACAAATTTTCCCATTCCTTATTTGAGTTTGCAACTTTCTTGGCTAACAGATGGCTTGAAAATGTAAGCCCAAATAAAAAGCAAAGCCCAGCCCTCACTGTGTTTCCTCGCTGGTGTCAGTTGCTTTTTGAAATTAAAAATTATGTAAATGACCCTTTTGGCTTGAAGAGAGAGAATCAGAAATGAAGGCAACTGCAGCATTGGAGAGAGAGTATCTTAGTTTGGGTTGTGTATAAAGCTGGGGTTTTTTCTTTCTTTCTTCTTCAAGATCGTAATGTCTCCTTTTAAAGAGAAAGAGGAGCAAAGGCACTTGGTATAAAGATCCTGTGAGTTGCTCATTCACAAGGCCTGCAGGGAGATTCTCCCCAGCCAGGCCGGCTCAGAGAGAATGCTGGGGTGAGCTTAGAGGTGGTTGTTTCAGTTGACTTGAGGGGAAGGGAAGGAAGAGACCAGAGGAGGGCCTGGGCCTCTCTGCCTGGGCATCTTTCTTACCCCAAGGAGTTAAAAGTCTAGGCCTGGGCATGATAGCCAGATGGGCCTTAACAGCAACGTGGTTCTTATTGTTTGGATTACCCTCTTGCAAGCACCGTGTCTCGTTTACCTTTTATGGAATAAAGTGTGGAAAATTGACCACAGATGTAAGTAACCAAGAATGACGGCGAGGCTGTTGTTACCAGGCCTCTGCCCGTCTCTCTCCAACACGCCTGATCCTTCACATAAATATAATATAAAGGGGAAAAATGTGGGCCGGCCCCAAACTAGCTCTCCCCCCACCCCCCGTAACTTCTCCTTAGTGCAGACTGCTCTCTGATTCGGGTCCCCCTAAGCAGTTTTTGCAGCTGGCTTTGAGAGGCAGGGCTGGGAGGGGCACTGTGGCGACAAGGACCAGCTCTGAGGCCTGGCCTTCTCCAACAGAGAGGGGGTTCCACCTTCGTGGTGGATAAATGCCGCAATGCTATCTCAGCCGGGATTAACTAGAACTAGGCCCGGGTAATTCCTGAGAAGGTATTCCTGAACCTTCCACAGAGCTAGACCTGGGACAGGGCAGCAGGGAAAGGGGCGTGTTGAGACAGGTCTGTGCTTTCCTTCCTGGGGGGCTTTTGAGGATTATGATGGCCTAAAGACCTTCTTAAGCCCTCGGACGAAAGTCACAAACGAGGCTCCACGAAGTCCCTTGCTTTTGCTCTCGCCTCCTTTCCTCCTGCAGGTTGGCAGACCAGGCTGGCTTTTTGCCTTTGGCCCTTGCCTGGGGCACTTGTGGCCTCTGCAGTGGCTGGCTGTACCTGTCATCAGGTGACCAGTTTCTCCTTCAGGTCTGCTGGAGGCAGCACACAGCACAGTTTCTCGCTCAGAGAGCAGACTACGCCTGGCTGCTGCACATGGATGCCGCCTCCGAGTGGACTTCAGGGTCGCCTTGCCTCTGGATGAGGTCCAGCGTGGAGTGCGACCCTAATGCTGACCACGTGCAGCTCTGTCTCCTCGCCTCCCCGCCCCTCCCCCCACATACGTCACTTCCCCTCCCACTGGCAGCTCCTGCTCATCGCCCTCCTCCTCCCTCTCTTTGGAGCTCAGGTTCTGCTGCAGAACTTCCCCCAGCACCTGGCAGGCCTTCCTGGATACCTAAGGCTTTCTCGTCTGATCCCACTTCCTTCCCAAGCTTCCTGGTCCCTGTTCCCTTCACCCTTTGAAATTCCTCTTCTCCAGAAGCTAAGGTACCTGGTGCACCCACTCTTCCTCCCTCCACTGTGTGACTTTAAGCAGCTGTTTTCTCCTGGTCCTGTCTCAGCTCTTTGTGAGAGTGTCTTCCTCTCATGAGGGCTGGCGATAATGCACTATGAGGAACGCAGAAATGTAATTTAGTAGGAGGTAAAGCTGGAATGGTGACACTGTCTTAAGCTAACTATAAACCTCACAGTGGCCAAGTCGCCAAAAATTACTTATCAGGGCTGGAGAGATGGCTTAGTGGTTAAGGCATTTGCTTGGAAAGCCAACGGACCCAGGGTCGGTTCCCCAGGACCCATGTAAGCCAGATGCACAAAGTGGCGCATGTGTCTGGAGTTCTTCTGCAGCAGGTGAAGGCCCTGGTGCACCCATTCTCTCTCTCTTTCTGACTCCTGGAAGGAAGGAAGGAAGGAAGGAAGGAAGGAAGGAAGGAAGGAAGGAAGGAAGGAAGGAAGGAAGGAAGGAAGGAAGGAAAAGAAAGAGAAAGAAAGAAAGAAAGAAAGAAAGAAAGAAAGAAAGAAAGAAAGAAAGAAAGAAAAAGAAAGGAAGGAAGGAAGGAAGGAAGGAAGGAAGGAAGGAAGGAAGGAAGGAAGGAAGGAAGGAAGAGAAAGAGAAAGAAAGGGAGGGAAAGGAAAGGAAAGGAAAGGAAAGGAAAGGAAAGGAAAGGAAAGGAAAGGAAAGGAAAGGAAAGGAAAGGAAAGGAAAGGAAAGGAAAGGAAAGGAAAAGAAACGTAAAGAGGAAAGGGAAAGAAAAGAAGGTTACTTAGCAGCTTCCTTCCTGCATGCGCTAGTATCAGCCTTGAGAGAAATACTGGAGCTAGTAAATCTCAGACCACTGGAACCGTACATCACTGGGCCACCTTCATCACCAGCCTTGCATCGGAGGTCTGTCTGACCCTGGGCAGTAAGAGTTCTGCATACGGAGAGGAAGGTGGGCTCAAGTAGAGGGGCCATGTAGCCTAGGAGGACCTGTGGCCGCCTGACATAAAAATGCCTTATGTGTATAAAGTAAGTAATGAGTGAAAGTTTGGTCGGGGAGCTAGAATTGACACCAGAGGCCCTGGGGAGACATCGGGTGTTTTTGAGTGGGAACATGATGTGAGGGGGTTTTAGGAAAATTAGCTTAGCAGCCTTATCTAAGAGGCAGCTCTGATCGGAATCTGGAGGACGGGAGGGCACTCAGCAGGTGCCTGCAGCAACAGACCCTAATCAGGAACAGGGCAGGGCTGCATCAGGGGGAAGTACAGACTCTTTCCAAAGGGAAAAATATTAAGTATATTGGTCACAAATTCAAGAATAAAACAAAACAAAAGACCTTAAAGTAACTTCAGAGTTCTGTTGAGAAGGGTATGAAAATGAAAAGGACACTCTTTTGTGACAAAAAACACATAATATGAGAAGCTCCACTGTAACCACCATGGAGCGTACGGTCGGTGGTACTACGTGCATTCACACTGTCACAGCATTGTCATTACCAGAGGAGAAGCTTATAGTCATGTCATGGTGTGGCCACAGCTGATCATGTGATCTGTGCGCTTGAATTATGCATGCTTTATTTCAGTACTTTCTAGTCTACTGAAACAAATTACATAATATAAAGAATACATAAATCATAATAATATATATTGAATATTAAAGAAAACATAAATTATTATTAGACTTTACAAAGTACCTGTCTGCAATAATTTGGTAATAAGAAAAAGAAAAGACACTGGTTCTCTTTTTTAAAAAGTATTTCATTTATTTGAAAGAGGGGGTGAGGCAGGTAGAAAGAGAGAATGGGCACGCCAGGACCTTTAGCCACTGCAAGCAAGCTCCAGACGCATGCACCCCCTTGTGCATCTGGCTTATGTGGGTGCTGGGGAATAGAACCAGGGTCCTTAGGCTTCGTAGGCAAACGCCTTAACCTCTAAGCCATTTCGCCAGCCCAGACAGTGGTTCTTTACTCCATATAGTTTACAACACACTTGGAAGAATGAGAAAAGGACTCTGAGACAGGAGCAGCAAAAAATGGAAAACAGAACCTCCTTTCCCTGCCTCTGTCAAGCTAACTCCCCTTCATTCTGCTGAGCCCACCTCCTGGGTCCCTCTTCCCAGAGTCTCCTCCGTCCTCCCTCAACCCCATCCTCCTGGGCCTCGGCAGGGGCTCATGCACCTTCCTGTTGCTGCTGTACCGTAGGCGCAGTTCCATTGCCACGCTCATCAAAGTAC
This sequence comes from Jaculus jaculus, assembly GCF_020740685.1. NCBI lineage: Eukaryota > Metazoa > Chordata > Mammalia > Rodentia > Dipodidae > Jaculus > Jaculus jaculus. Next base: position 179,256,937 of record NC_059104.1, read on the forward strand.
ATGAACGGACTACCTTGGCAGTCGTCCCCACTAGATATGAGCGGTGTGAATGGAGTCCGGGACCGCTTCACACAGGGACACAGGGCAGGCCTGTTCTCATGAACTGAACTGAATGGAATAGAGTGGAATGGAAATGAAGGAGCAGACTTGGAGAGCTGCAGACATGATGGGAGGTGGGACAAAGATGGAAACAGGGCACGACTGTGCCTGGCATCCAAGCCTTCTCCAGGCAGGAAGGAGGAGGCATTCTTCTGCTGTGAGTCAGCCCGTATGGGGGAGACCTGGAGGCTGGAGGTCTGGAGCTGGCTGAACAACTGGGGTGGGGAATGTGCTGGGGAGACAGAGAGAGAGAGAGAGCTCAACTTCTGGTTTGCTTTAACCATGTACCTCAGCTGAAGCGTTCATCCTAAGCTTTTAAAATCTTTTATTTATCTATTTGAGAGAGAGAAAAAGCGATGGAGACAGAGAGTAGGTGTGCCAGGGCCTCCAGCCACTGCAAATGAGCTCCAGATGCATGTGCCCCCTTGTGTATCTGGCTTTATGCAGATCCTGCGGAATTGAACCTGGGTCCTTAGGCTTTGCAGGCAAGCACTTTAGCTGCTGAGCCATCTCTCCAGCCCCCCTCCCATGGGTAGTTACTTTTTATCAATATTCACTCATCATATGTACTTTAAGCCTTTTTGTCCATGAACTTACCCACTCAGGAAATACCTGCTAAGGATCTGCTCTGCTTCGAGCTTCTTGCTAGAGACTCTCCTCTCTATCCCGAATCCCTGAGCTCTCCTGAGGTAGCCATTATTGTCTCCGTGTCATAGATGAGGCTCAGTTACTCAACCCGCCACAACAGGGAGGCACAGTCATTAGTACAAACTAAAGTAACTAGGCAGTGGCAGAATTAGATTTTTTTTTTTTCTTTCTTTCTTTGTTTTTTCAAGGGAGGGTCTTACGCTAGTCCAGGAGATAACACAGTCTAACACCATTACCCTCTTCTCTGGGACTAAGTTGCCCAGAGGCTCAGCAGCATGAACCACTCTGGAACAGTGCTTAGTAGATCTTGAGACCCGCCAATCATATCACGGCCTTTGCCACCAACGCCCCGAAGGCTTTCTAACGTGGGACAGGGCTTTTGACCCCACTTCTGCTGGCCTCACGTCACCTCTCCCACCTCTTTTACTGTCATTCTCTTCCCTAGCTTTCTAAACTCCATGTTTTTTTTTTCTTTACAAGAATGTGCTGTTCTTTTTTCCTTTTTATTTTTTCTTCTTTCTTTATTTGAGAGAGAGAGGAAGAGGCAGGAGGGAGAGAATAGGCACACCAGGGCCTCTAGCCACTGCAAACGAACTCCAGAAGCATGTTCCATCTTGTGCATCTGGCTTATGAGGGTCCTGGGGAATCAAACTGGGGTCCTTTGGCTTCTTAGGCAAGCACCTTAACCAGTAAGCCATCTCTGCAACCCCAAACTCCATGTTTTTATCTGCCCAAACTATATTCGTATCTACCAAGCATATTTTTGCCCCAAAGCCTTGGCATGTTCTGTTTCTCTTTTGAATGTTCCTTCCTGGGAGTTTAATAACTGGATTCCTTCTCTTCTCAAATCTCTGTTCAAGTATTTCTCTTTTTGTACCACTCTTACCTCTGTACGCCTGTGGCCACCTGCTTCCTGTTTCCTTTAAGTCCTTCGCCCTGCTGTTTTCCTTTCTAGACTGCCTGCTCTTGGCATCACATGTTTCTCTGCCTTTCCTTTGTGTCTGTGCCTTGCTAGGATGTAAGCTTCCTGTGAGGACTGTGTCCCCAACACCTTTCCGACTATCAGTGCACCGCATAGTCTCCATTAATATTTGCTGGAAGAGTGACTCCCCAGTGGCCAGCTTCTCTCTGGGGAATTTGAACAAAGGGCCCAGCGACTTCTTTGGTTCATGATAGTTTCTGGCCCTGTGGCTTCAGCCAGGCGTGGGGCCAGAAGCCATGTGTGGCCAAGCTCCAAAGACACGCTGAGGGAAGACAGTCCAGGTGACTCCTGAGACACAGAGTTTGGCTTGCGCTCCTGATGCGTCCCTTCCCACGGGGTCCTTAGCTGTGAACTTGTCTTGGTGTGTGTATTAGAGGCGTGACTGTTTAAAGCACTGGCTATTTATGGTCTCCCCGGGCAGGCCAGAAGGCCAGGTGGGCTCGGCTGTGCTTGCTGCCCAGGCTTCCTGAGGCTCTGGGGAGGAACCTGCTGCAAAGCCTGCTCAGGTCATCAGGCAGTCACAGGGCTGAGATCCCTGTGTGTTTTCTGGATTTGGCCAGTGACTATGCTTTCCCAACAGAGGCCACTCCCACCTCCCCCAAAGTCAGAAGCAGAACCTTCTGCCCTTCATAGACTCTCCCTCACAGGCGTCTCCCCTCTCAGAGTCTCCCTCTCCCAAATACAGTCTCTCCTCAGGAGTCCCCTCACAGGAGTCTCTCTAACTTCCTGCTCTGCTGCCTTTAGGAGAAAACTTTGCTCAGAAAGCACTCCTGTGATTAGGTCAGGCTTACCTAAGTAATCTCCTTTGAGTCACCCCAAATCAAAACTAATTACATACGAAATCTCTTTGACCAGTAACCTACCATGAGAGCACCCACCACTTGTCACGGTTTTGGGATTAGGGCAGGAAATCTTAAAGAGCCATATTCAGATTCTGCCTACCACAGTATTTCTTTTTTCTTCAAAAAATTGCTTGGATTAATGGGTTTTATGAAGGGGGTTCTGTTGCTTATGATGAAAATATTAACAGCTATAATCCTCAAGGGCCTCAGCTGTGGGGGGTAGAGTTATAAACTTTGTGTTTCTGACCTCTACTAAATTGTAGTTCTTTATTTTTCCTCCAGAGCAGAGTTCAGAATGTAAGAGATGTGAAAGATTAGACCATCTGCCAAGCTTCATATGTCAAAAATAATGAGCATCAGTCCCTTGCCTCTAAACTTTTATGTACTCCAAATACTTTTCTGAGCTGGGGGCTGAGGTTTAGTTGGTAGAGTGCTTACCCAGCATTCATGAAACCTTGGCATCTATCCCCAGCATCACATGACCAGGGTACGGTGGTTCACTTAGGAGGTGGCGGCAGGAGGATCAGAAGTTCAAGGTCATCTTTAGCTACACAAGCATTTGAAGCCAGCCTGTATCAGAAGAAAAAAAAAGTTTCCCTGAACAATCACTGTCCAAGTGAGACCACGGGGGATCTTGAACTTTTCCCATGACTTAACTGTTGAGCCAACGGACTTCCAGAGAAATATCACAGAAAACGTGGAGGAGGTAATTGGCGGAAGGCCTCTAGGCTCTAGTTAAAATGAGTGGTTTTGGTTAAATTCACACCGTGAAGATGAAAGGTGATTACATTTATGTATATATTTTTTGTCCTAAGGTATTATAGAGACATTCTGCATAGAAAGGAATAAACTATGGTCTTACAGTGAAAAAAAAAAATTAAGAGAAAAATGCAAGACAGAATAAACTCTGTTTCCTGCCAACATAGATCGGAGTGAGCTCTGCAGCCTTTTCATGACTCAGAGAGAGGTCACCAACTAAATCTGCTGAGCGAGGCAGGATGAAGCAGAAATGACTACATTTTTATGATTTTTGCCTCCTGCTGCCTGCTGTTGGCTCTTTCATTTGCCCAATGTGACATAATTTTCCACAGCGCTGTAGGAAATCGGAGATACGGAATTGCTATCCAGTTCACTGCCTCGCTTCAAAACATGTATAGTCGTAGTGGAGGGTCAAAACATAGCATGTGGTAAGTTGGAGATGAGGAAGGAAGCCTGCCTGGTAGCAGGTTGAAAGATTGTAACATTATCAAACCTGAGAGACTTGGAGTTTCGGGGGGCCTCCCCGCTGCAGCCCACCTCCAGCCCTGCCCGCCGAGGAGGAGACTCAGCTCTGCTTGGTCAGCCTCCTGAGTGTGAGAAAGGAAAGAAAAGAGGCTGCGACAAAGACCGAAGATAAGGGGCCCTGGGCTTTGTTCTGTCCCTGCTAGAATCAAAGGAGCTTCTTAACCCTTTAGGCCTCAATGTCCAGTGGAGATGCTCATGCCTAGTTAGCAGGGCTGATAAAAAGAATCCAAACTGGGCCTGGAAAGATGGCCTAGCCGTTAAGGCACTTGCCTGCAAAGCCAAAGGACCCAGGTTCTATTCCCCAGTACCCACGTAAGCCAGATGCATAAGGTTGCGCATGTGTCCGGAGTTTGTTTGCAGTGGCTAGAGGCCCTGGTGCGCCCATTCTCTTTCTGTCTTTCTCTCTCTTTCTCTCAAATAAATAAATAAAAAGAGAATCCAAACAGATGCATGAAGTGGTTGTATGTCTGTCACTGGATTGCTTAGTCATTCCTATTGAGACTGATCAGGATGGTGGATGGTCAGTGCCTGAAGGAAAGAAACGTGGAATCCATAAGAGATTGGAAATGCCAGGGAAAGTGCTGTTTTCAGCGTTAACACACTCAGGGCTGAGAGCTTGAGGCTGCTTTGAAAAGTCAAGCGGAGGCAGCGGTGAGAGTCAGGATCCTCACACCCCAGGGAGCACGCCGCGGCACTGGCAAGCTGGGTACAGGCCCAGCGCCAGCTCACAGCGGCGCAACAGGGGGGCACCCTAAGCAGTCATGCCCCGGCTTACCGAGAAACCAGGAGAAAGCACGCTCACGTTCGAGGACCTGCCGGGAAAAGGCCTCGCCCCTCTTTGGAAGGGAAGACAGCAGAAGAAGGCAGCTGTGACCTTAAGTGGAGTAAAGGTGATTTCCAAATCCACCAAAACACAGAGGTGTTTCCAGGACACTTACTGGCTTGACATCTTCAAAGCAGCCATTCTGAATCCCTTCCTCTCTTGGGCGACACTTTCCCCTGCAGAGATGGGAGCCAAAGATAGACAAGTGAATCTCTGGCTCTTGGTAACCACCAGGTTAAGGATATGCATTCGTGACTGTGTTCAACAAAGCACTTGTGGCTGCTTGGTTGACTGGTATAGGCCCTGGGCGTGTCCACCTCGAAGCCATTATACATGCCTTCAAGTAGTCAGACAGGGACGTACAGGTGCTTGGACCGAAGCAGGTGTCACGTGGCTTTTGTCTTCCCTCCCCTGCATCCTCAGCCAGCAGGATTTCATACAGTTCTGTGTCTGACTCTCAACCCTGAGTCCTTCCTTCTGGACTTGTCCCTTTCCTCCATCTTCCAGGGTCCTGTGTCTTCTCTGGAGGCCTGGCCATTCCCTCACACTTACTTGTGTAATGGTTGCTACTGGTTGTCAACACGACAGGATTTGGAATCACCTAGGACACAAACCATTGGGTGTGTCTCTGTCTCTCTAAAGGCTTTTCTAGGTTAGGCTGAGGAGGGAAAACTCGCCTTAAGTGGGAGCTCCACCATTCCCTGGGCTGGGGTCTTGGATTGAATAAAACGGAAAAAAAAAAAATGGGCTGGAGAGATGGCTTAGCGGTTAAGTGCTTGCCTGTGAAGCCTAAGGATCCCGGTTCGAGGCTTGATTCCCCAGGACCCATGTTAGCCAGGTGCACAAGGTGGCGCACACATCTGGAGATCGTATTCAGTGTCTGGAGGCCCTGGCGTACCCATTCTCTCTCTATATCTGCCTCTTTCTCTCTCTGTCGCTCTCAGCTAAATAAATAAAAATGAACAAAAAGGAAAAAAAAACATGGACTAGAAAGATGGCTTAGCGGTTAAGGTGCTTGCCTGAGAAGCCTAAGGACCCATGTTTGATCTCTCTCCAGATCCCACGTTAGCCAGTTGCACAAAAGGTGAGGCAAGCGCAAGGTCACACATGCCTACTAAGTGGCGCAAGCATCTGGAGTTGGATTGAAGTGGCTGAGGCCCTGGTATGCCAGTTCTCTCTGTGTCTGTCTCTGGCTAAAAAAATAAAAATAAAACAAAGGAGAAAACGAGCTGAGCACCAGCCTTCCTCTCTTTCTCTGCTTCCTGACTGCAAGGCTGTGTGGCCATGCCTTTCCTGACATGATGCATTGTACCCTTGAACCACGAGCCAAGGTAAACTCTTCCTTTCTTAAGTCACCTTTGCCGGGTATTTTGTCACGGCAATGAGGAAAGTGATGCAGGCTCTCCATGTCCTGTCTTAGTATCTCCCTCGCCATATGCCCTTGTCAGCATGGGCTTGTGGTGCTGAGCCTGGCTCCAGGATGCTGGCTGGGCTGAGCCTCCATTCTTCCCTCTGGGCACTGTGTGGTGGCTTCACAGGCAGACTCGTACTTCCTGCTCATGGTTTTCCCGTTGAGAGGGCACACTAAGTGGCAAGCACTTCGCAGAACTGGAATCCAGGTAATTAACAGGAACACACAGTAGGGCGTGGGGCAGGTCACAGGTCAGTCCTTAGAGACACAAGACAATGAGAGTTTTGCCAAAGTTCAAGGGCCACAAGAATTGGAGAGATAGCCCGGCGTGGTGGTGCACGCTTTAATCCCAGCACTCGGGAGGAGGTAGGAGGATTGTGGTGAGTTCGAGGCCACCCTGAGACTCCATAGTGAATTCCAAGTCAGTCTGGGCTAGAGTGAGACCCTATCTTGAAGAAAAAAAAAAAAAAAGAATTGGGTAGCCAACTAAAGGGGATGCAGGGGACCAGGCCCAGACCACTTGGACTTCTGCACATGAATGACATGCAGTCTACTGTGAGGCTGTTGCCATAGAAATGAATGTGAGGCAGCCTGGGCCCTCCGCCCTGGCCTGGAGGACAGAAAGCAGTGGGGGATAGGGTGGAGCCAGCATAGGAAATGCAGATTTTCGAGACAGTGTGGGCAGCTGGGTGACAGCGTGTGGTGATCTTTCCAGAGTCTAGCATTTCTACAGCCAGGGGGGTGGAGCTGAGAGGTCCTGACTTCCAAAGATGGGGCTGGCAAAGTTGTCAAGGAGGAGGACTCTGGTTCTGGAAGGAATCCAACTTTTAACCACTGTGTGCCCATAGACAACTTGGTGATGGCATCTGAGAAACTGACTCTGTGGTTCCTTGTATGCCTGTTCTCTGAGGCAGCCTGAGTACTGGGCACATGGGCCAGTCAGGGCCTCCGTCAGAAATGATGATTCTTTGGGGGCTAAGGAGATAGCCAAGTTGGTATAGTGGTGGCTCACAACGTTGAGGACCTGAGTTCTACCCAGCATCCATGTGAATGCTGGGTGCCATGGTCCACATCTTGAGGGAGTGTGGGGAGAAAAAGAAAGATCCCTGGAGCTTGCTTGCCAGCTAGTGTAGCCTAATGGTGAGCTCCAGACCAGTGGGAGAATCTGTCTCAAAAAGAGGAGGTAGAGTGTATTCTGAGAATGACAAAAGAGGTTGACCCCGACAGTCACGCTCCCCCACACCCGTGTTTACATGTACCCGAAAACATGCATGCAACCACACACACAAACACACATGTACACACTACACCACACATATGCAAAAACAGAAGAGGAGGAGGAGGAGGGAGAAGAAGAAATAATGGTGGCGACTCAAATTGTATAACCTGAGTATAGTTTTTTTTTTTAAATATTTTTTTGTTCATTTTTTAATTTATTTATCTGAGAGTGACAGACACAGAGAGAAAGACAGATAGAGGGAGAGAGAGAGAATGGGCACGCCAGGGCCTCCAGCCTCTGCAAACGAACTCCAGACGCGTGCGCCCCCTTGTGCATCTGGCTAACGTGGGACCTGGGGAACCGAGCCTCGAACTGGGGTCCTTAGGCTTCACAGGCAAGCGCTTAACCGCTAAGCCATGTCTCCAGCCCCCGAGTATAGTTTAATAAGGGGTTTGGTTACAGAAGAGTGGGCAAAGAGTACTCCCTCTTGGAGGTGCTACATGGGGGGGTGAGGACGGGAATGGCACCCAGTTCTAGAAACTGATAAAATGATGTGGGAAAGATCCCCAACTACCAGGACCTACGGTGCCTCCACAACAGAGGGCTCATTTCCACTCTTCTCGTCTCCCTTGAGATACTGTCATTTACCTGACTTAGCTCTGGGTGGAGGGCAATTGTGGCCCCTTGATGCACCCACTGCTGGGCAGAGAAAAGGGAGTAGAAGGCAGAGATGGGTCCCGAGGACAAACACAGGATTCTCAACTACTTCTAGATCCTACCTTCTAATACACCTGGCCGTGTCAACATCCTACCTGTCCGTAAGATTGAGCTCACGCTGTAGTGAGACTAGGCCTCAGGCTGAAAAGATCTTTCTTGCTTAGAGTTGACCGGAACTAGAAAGCACAGGGTCTGGCACTGTACCTTTAAAATGCCAGCTTGCTCCACGCATATGGGGCCCATATGTCCTTCATTTTCCAGCAGAGTCTCAATTTCAAATATTCTGTCCCATTTTACCCATAAGAACCCTGGCGTTTGTCAGATCAGATGTTCCAATTTTTGATTCAGAAAATATGGTCACTGTATCCTTATACCACAACAAATGCCAGATGGTTTAAAGAACTAATTTTTTTTAATGGTATACTTATCCCAATTGTTGAGGAAAGACAATTTTGTGACTATTGAAGCAATTGAAGAAATTACCAGTGACAAGTTTGATGGGTTCAATTATATTTATATATGTGTGTGTGTGTATTATATATATATATATATATATATATATATATATATATATATATCTTTTGGGGATATAAAGAAAATCAAGAAAACAAAAAGGGGAGAAGAGAAGCAATGGATTGGGAGAATGGCCATGACAAGTAGACACTTAAGAGCCACATGCTTTGGGGAGTTTTCTAAAACTCTGAAAGGACACAGTTTAAGACTCCATTGGACAGATGGTCAAACGGTGTGAGCACACAGTCTACATAGGAAAAATAGCCACTGTAGACAAATCACAGGAAAACTATAAGTTACATATCACACCTACTGCTAAATAAGTTTTTAAAAACTAATTAAAAATTATAAATAGAACGAAATAAAAGCTTTAAAATCTAACCTGGGTACAGCTTTGTGGAAAGAGGTCCACTGAGACTTTGGAGGCATTATGAATTATCATTTTATTTTATATATATTATAACATAGCATCCCATCACCCCTGCTCCTATTTACCCCTCATCATTGGTGTCATGGTATTCACAGTGGGGTCTTGGAGGCCTCAGGAAGTCCCTGTAGCAGGCAGGGGACAGACCGACCTTGCCTTGGATATTCCTACCCGCTCTGTGGCTCTTACACTCTTTCCACGCTCTCTTCCACAATGTTCCCTGAGCCATGGCACGCCTCTTGGCAGCCCAGCTTAGTGTTGCGTTCTCCGTGGGCTCTGCAGGGTTGTGATCTCTGTGTCTGTCACCATCACCCTGGAGTGCGTTTCCAGGCTAGCAATAAGAGTAGTATTCGTGTCACTGCTTCCTCTGCAGTTTCTCCTGGGCCTTGGCAGATGTGGTCGAAGTGGCACATCTCGTGGTGGACCGTCAGAGAGGGCTTTTTCCTGAAGTCTGAGTTTCCTGACCATGGGAATCTGACTTGGTTTGCAATACCAGATAGGAGTTCTGTTCCACTGAGCAGGCCTTGTGTCCAGTCAGAGAACAGCTGGTTACTTGCAGAGGCTGTGTGACACTATTGCACAAGTGTGCACTTCTTGTCCTGCCCGTTAGGTTCATAATCTGAACGGTCCTCTTCTTATTGTGCTGTGGGGATCCGTGTCTTCGGGTGGTTCCCATAGGACTCTCCAGCACCATGGGGTCTATCCAGGAGGGAGCTCACTTCCCTTTCTGTCCCAGCATGATTGAATTATCTTTTAATTTTTCCTTCTAGAGAATAGTGTCACAACTTGAAAAAGGATAGCAGACTCTCCATCCTGCCTCAACAGTTCCACATTTGGAAATATATCTCAAGAAAATAACATCTGAGATGATAGATACAGAGTTAGATAACAAGAAAATTAACATTTGAGATAGATAGATGGATAGATAGATAGAAATATATTTAGTTTAACCTACAGTGACCCAGCTCAAATGAACAACAGATATATGATGGTTTATATATGTTAATAGGTTAGTTATAAATGAATATGTTATCATCACTAAATGTCAGATGGCCTCACTTGGTCAACATATGGAGAACTGCATTTTTGATGTTACGTGACAAAAATACAGTGAGACTCTATAGCAGTAATGATTGTGGTCACATGGAAGCTGGTCTTTTCCAATTATAACATCAGATAAGAATCTAAGTTCTGTCATTTTTGTTTCCTATGGTAAAAGTGTAATCTGTGGCTTCTGGTCTACTGTCCCCTTATTATTGGCTTTAGACATTCTAACCAGAGCCATGTTTTCAATAAAAATAGAGAAAAATGAGAACAGGACTGACTTCCCTCAGTCTGCAGAGAAAATCTCAGAAGTGAAGATGGCCGCTTCTCGGACAGATCCTCTTGGAGGGGAGACAGCTGCTTCCGGCTCTACGTTCTTCTACGCACTGGCTGTCTTTCTGAAACGTGACCCAGAAATGCCACAGCACCTGCCATAACTGGTGAGGAGGGCGCATGTGTGTCGCTCAAGCCTTGTAATGTAATGGCTTATACTTATAATAAAATTTCTGCAGGTCCATTCATATAAAGATCAATCTAATGACCTCGCCCCCCCGCCCCATAGGAAAGGCCAGTACAGTCTATAATGGATGGCATTGTGATATTATCAAAGCCTCAAATACTAATCTTCTCAAAGGGGAAATGGAGAAGGCAAGAGATAGTTATCATGCAGATATGAACTTTGCAAAAACCTAGCCCAGGTCCCTCGTACCCACACAGGCAAGGAGAGCTGGTACATAGTCCACCTTAGGGCACCTCAGGCAGGCCCTGTGTCTTCAGGGGCCAGAGTACATGGCCAAGCTTCAAGCCTTATAGATACTGTCCCAGTCTGTCTAATGGGTCATTGCCTGTCTGCCAGGAAATCTATGTCCCTCTGGGTGCCTTGACTACTGGGACAACAGCTCTCGTAAAATCATAGTAATCATTTGTGCCCTCATCCCTTGAGAGTTTCTAGAATTCCACAGTTCATCTGCGTGACTTGAACTCTCTTAGTTTTGATAAAAAGCATAGTAAAGAGACAAAGGAGTCTTAGGAATGCTCCAAGTTCAGTTGCTGACTCTCAAAGTAGATGCTGTGTATACTTTCAACATTTATCAGAGGAAAAATAGAAAAGAAAAGAAAGAAATCAGACTATGTGGGGGCTGGGAGCTGATCTTCTCAGTGCTGAAGCGCTGGCCTTACAAACACGAGGACCGGAGTTTGATCCCCAGCACCCATGTAAAAGATGGGTGTGACCGCCATTCCAGTGCTGGGGACATGGAGACAGGAAGATGGCCAGGCTTTGTTGTCCAGCTAGGCTAGCTGAATCAGTGAGCTCCAGGTTTAGTGAGAAAACCTGTCTCAAAAAATAAGGTGGTTGAGGGCACACCTACACCATCCTTAAGGCTTTGGGCTCTATCTCCAGCTCAACAAATAAATTTGGGCTGGGGAAAGGGCTCAACAGTTAAAGGTGCTTGGCTTGCAAAGCCTTCTGGCCCAGGTTTGATTCTCCAGTGCCCACATAAAACCAGATGTGTAAAGTAGAGCATGCATCTGGAGTTCATTTGCAGTGGCAAAAGGGCCTAGCATGGGTGCATGGGCACACACACATATGTATAAATGAGTAAGTACATAAATAAATGAAAAAGTGGAGAATTTTTGAATTAAAAAAAATTAGGGCTAGAGAGATGGCTTAGTGGGTAAGGTGCTTGCTTGCGAAGCTGAAGGACCCAAGTTCAATTCCCCAGGACCCACATAAGCTAGATGCACGAGGTGGCACACGCAACTGCAGTTTGTTTGCAGTGGCCAGAAGCCCTGGCGCGCCCATTCTCTCTCAGTCTCTCTCTCTTTCTGCCTCTCTCATAAATAAATTATATATGTATTTATATTTATATTTATATTTATATATGTATATATACACACAGTTTGTTTGTTTGTTTTTTAAGGTAGGGTCTTGCTGTGGCACAGGCTGACCTGGAATGCACTATGTAGTTTCAGGGTGGCCTCAAACTTACGGTGATCCTCTTACTTCTGCCTCCTGAGTGCTGGGATTAAAGGCATGCACCACCACACCTGGCTAAATAAAATATATACTTTTTAATTTTTTTGTTCATTTTTATTTATTTATTTGAGAGTGACAGAGAAAGAGAAAAAAAGAGGTAGATAGAGAGAGAGAATGGGCACACCAGGGCTTCCCGCCACAGCAAACGAACTCCAGACACATGTGCCCCCTTGTGCATCTGGCTAACGTGGGTCCTGGGGAATGGAGCCTCAAACCGGGGTCCTTAGGCTTCACAGGCAAGCACTTAACCTCTAAGCCATCTCTCCAGCCCAATAAAATATTTTTTTAAAAATATAAAGAATAATTGAGGAAGACATTCAACATTAAAACATTGACCTGTGGCCTCCACATGCATGTGCACACACACGTATGCCCACATACATATGCACATAAATATACACACTCATACACATCTCACTTACCACATAGGTTCCAGTTATCCATAGGAGTGGGCACCTGTTTAGATCTCTGTCCAGGGCCTTGCTAGGTCATTGAACTTCATCTCCTCATAGAGAAATGTCCCGGCCTCCTGGGGCTATTGTGAGTTAAAAATTAAACACTTGTGTGAAGCGCAGGAATGAATAGATGGTACAAATTAAAACGGCACTGGCTCTGTGTTCCCATCACCTGCCAAGGCCCTCGTGTATGTAATGTCTGTGCGGTATGACTAAGTCATGGGCTCAGGGCTCCAGTCTGACTTTACCCACCCAAACCCAGAGCCCGGCATTTGCTGTGGTCATGTGGTGGCATGGCCAGCTGTAGCCATGCTGAGGGGAAGGCAGGGAGGCCTGGGGCCTGGGTAGAGAACTCTTTCTCCGGAGCTGGGGTACACTGAGATCTCTGGTCTGCGTGCACTTTCGACAGGGCTGTAGCCTGTCGAGAGTGCCTCATCACTATACTGAAATTCAGTGGCAGCAAAGAACAGGGAGGTTGTCTCACTGGGTAGACTGAGTGGCAGAACCTCATGGTGGCACCATGTTCAGCTGTCCCAGGCACAGGGCAGAGGGGTCTGCACAGACCTCTGGACTGGGAGATGCCAAACAGAGTGGACTGATGAATCCACCCACAGGAACCAAAGCAGAAGCTTTGTGGTGGGGACCTGAGTAAGTGGTGGGGCACATGGCTTTTGCTAGAATAAGGCATTTGTATTGGGGTCGCATGAGTATGCCGTTTGAGTCCACCACAGTCTCAGGTCAGGATGGGTCCTGGAAACTGAGGCAGAACTCAGTTGCAGCTGAGGTCTCTGTTAGGAGAGGGCATCTAGCAGCAAGAGGCCAGGGAGGGCCAGACTTTGTCTGTCTTGGAAGCAGATCTCCACAGGCATCAGTGAACGCTGCTCCACTGTTCAGGGTTGGGGGTGACCTGAAGGTTCTCATTCTCTGCTCCCTGCTCCCTTTTTCTTTTCTCGTTTTTCCCCTCTTCTCGGCTTACCTAAATCCATGTGAGCCGACAGCTGGCTGAGAAGCTTGATTGGAATTTGATGAGAGGAGAGAACTGCATGTAACAGAAAATGAGGTCCCATATATTACAGCCCCTCCAGTTTGGGCTTAGTCATGATGTTTAATTTGTTCTGACAGTTTTGAATCTCATGTCATCAACAGAGTTTTTTGTTTGTCAAAAAGATCATCCGGACTGGAGAGATGGCTTAGCAGTTAAGGCGCTTGCCTGCGAAGCCTAAGGACCCAGGTTCAACTCCCCAGGACCCGCATGAGCCAGATGCACAAGATGGCACACGTGTCTGGAATTTGTTTGCAGTGGCGAGAGGCCCAAGCGCACCCATTTTCTACTCCCCCTCTTCTCTCTTTCTCTCGATCTCAAATCATTTTTCTATTTTAAAAAGGTCATCTATTTTTGATGGTCGGGAAGCGTCACTTATGGACCCCTCTTCTAAGCAACTTGCCCTGACTCTGGGTACACGGCTCCCTTCACCGACTCACTCACCGCAGACTTACCTTTGTTACCCAGAACCGCAGACCCGAGCTGTCTTTGCTGCTCTTCCTGGTCGGTGTGCTTCAGCTGTGTCAGTAGTCCTCTGCGGGAGCCATTTGTGTGCGCCCCATGGGGACATTAGGTAATGTTTGTCTGGGGACATTTTTGGTTTTCATGACTGGGAAAACGGGAGGATGCAATGCCTCTTTGAGGGTGGAGGCCACAGATGCTCCTAAACCTCTCTCCCTGTACACCCCAGCTCCCCACAGCAGCCATTGTCCAGTCCAAAGATCAGCGGTGCTCAGCTGGGCTCTGAGCCGCACTGTACGTGTATCATGAACCACTGTAAAGATGTTTGGAGAATAAAAATCACCACTAGCAGCTCACATTATCAAACATGGCATGCCAGGCATCTGTCCAACCCCTTTCTGCACATTCCCTTCATCTTTTTCAGTCGAGATTGTGGTCAGCTTCTTTTAGTGAAAATGTATAGCATGGACACGAAAAATCTGAGACATGAGAAGTCAGGTAGCCGGTCAAGGTCCCACAAAGGAGTAACTGGTGAAGCCATTCCTAAGTATTAAGAAAGGTAACAGTAGTGGCAGAATGTACACTCATCTTCCTTAACTCGAGGGCTTTGGGCATGAGAACTTATTTCATTTTTGCCGTGATCTTGTGGAATAAATGTTCGCCAATACCCGGCTCAGATGTGCAGAAGTTAGAACTCAGTGGAAGCTGATGAACTTGGATCATTTTGTTTGCAGGTGTATGTGCATGCGTGTTCTCATGTGTATGGTACACTTGTGTGTGTGTGTGTGTGTGTGTGTGTGTGTGTGTGTGTATGTATAGAGATCAGAGGTTGATGTTGAATGTCTTCTGATTGCTCTCCACCTTATTTGGGATGGGGTCTCTCACTTGAGCCCAGAGCTCACCATTTTAGTTCATCTAGCTAGCCAAGTTGCCTCAGGGATATCTTTTTTTAAAAAAATATTTTATTTATCTATTTATTTAAGGGAGAGAGAGAATCAGATATATAGAGAGAATGGACATACCAGAGCCTCTAGCCACTGCAAACGAACTCCAGACACATGTACCCCTTGTGCATCTGTCTTACATGGGTCCTGGGGAATTTTGAACTGGGGTTCCTAGGCTTTGCAGGCAAATGCCTTAACCACTAAGCCATCTCTCCAGCCCGCCTCAGGTATCTCTTTTCTCTACCTCTGGGATTACCAGCCAGCCACCACCACCTGTCAGGCATTTGATATGGGTGCTGGGGTCCAAACTCAGATCAGATCCTCATACTTTTGTAGCAAGCACCTTATGGAGCCATCTCCCTAGGCCCCATGAACTGGTATTATTTTATTTATTATTATTTATTGGTTTTTTGAGGTAGGGTCTCACTCTAGCCCAATCTGATCTGGAATTCACTACAAAGTCTCAGGGTGGCCTCAAACTCACAGCAATCCTCCTACCTCTGCCTCCTGAGTTCTGGGATTAAATGAATGGACACTCCAGGGCCTCCAGCCACTGCAAATGAACTCCAGACACTTGTGCCCCCTGTGCATCTAGCTAACGTGGGTCCTGGGGAATAGAATCTGGGTCCTTTGGCCTTGTAGGCAAATGCCTTAACCACTAAGCCATCCCTCCAGCCCCACTTGTAATATTTTAAATTAATGTCTGTCTCCCCACCACACAGTAGCCCTTGCTAGTTTCTTGTGCTCTGGTACCCCACTGTCCACAAGTCTGGCTGTGACACACACCATGGCTAAGGGAAAAGGAAAGGTTTGTCTGGGTGTTGGGTGCCGGTGGATGGCCCAGTTGAATCCTGGCTATGGTTTGCTTAATCTGCCATATTTTCTCTGTCAAGTGTTTCCTTTACTCCATGGGACCCCAGGGCTTCTCCATGAGAGAATCTGATTCTTATCACAGCCTCCCCCCAAATCTGGTGGGAGCTCTCTGAGAGCTCTGCAGCCTCTTACTTAGACTTATCAGAACAAGGCATGTGATCTTCAGCACCCCAAATCCATGTGAAACCCCAGGTTTTCAGGCATATTCAGGTCTGTACAAACTGCTCTTGGAGGGAGAAGAGGTAGATGTGAATGTCCCTACTTAATGAAATCTGATGATACAGGAGGCTAGATAGAGATCCCTTTTTCCTGTCTGATATCTGGATATTTTCAGAACCTAGATAATTTTATCCTAGTTACATCAAACATGCAGGTAACTCTAGACTTTTATATCTGTATAATTTCTGGGGAGGGATAATCTGATTATGGATGACACTAATTGACATTACATACTTTAATTAAATTTCCTTTGCTGTGAATCAGAACCTTTTAGCTTAGTCCCACAGTGCTATTTCTAGATTTCGCTTTTACATACTCTAATACATTAAGCAGCAGGTATGACATAAATTCGCTGTTGTAAATTCTGTGTCCTGTAGATTCAGTGAGATAATGTGTGTAACTGGCTCAGTTTTATGCCAGTCACACAATAGTTTAATTAAAGAATGTCAGATGAATTTGCATATGCTATTCCTTTGAGCTGCTGGCTATTTTGAAGAATATCATTAGATGATAATCATGAATTTGGAGGTTACAAAAAGTGCCTTTTTCCAAATGACCATTGGTAGCATAGAAATGATAACCCTGTATTTCTTCTTCTAGGGTTTGTGGGAAGTCTGTGGGATCTTACAGTTTTATGACTACTATTATTATTATTATTTATTTATTAGAGACAGAGGGAGAAAGAAAGAGATAGTGAGAATGGGTGGCTAGCACTGTGAGTGAACTCCAGACGCACGTGCCACCATGTGCATCTGGCTTACACAGGACCTGGAGAATCGAACCTGAGTCCTTAGGCTTCGCAGGCAAGCGCCTTAACCCCTAAGCCATCTCTCCAGCCCGGGAGCTTTCCAAAAGATATAGGTACTGGCCAAAGTACCCAGTGCCACCTCCGTCCTCCTCCATCCCAGCCCAACTAAACAAGATCCTTCATCCATCATTGGGAGCTCTCAAGATCCAGAGAAGGATCTGAGTGTGAGTTTCCCTGACCTCCCCCTTGGAAGATGCACCTTCTGCCGCCTGCCTCCAGAGCAGTCCATACCTTGACCTGCAGGATCAAATGCAACAGGGAATGAAAGTTCTCTGCTGAATTCTGGCAGAAGCCTCTTCTAGATCAGACTCACAGCAAGACCACCTTCATCCCCTTGCTTGGTTTCTTCACACCTGTAAGACAGGGGGCTTGGGTACAGGGTCCTGGAGGCCAGACCTCAATGGTAGGCATCTGTACTGTAACCTGACAGGGATGTCCCATGAGACCACAGGTGAACTGGTCCTCAGAGCTGTGTAATTTAGCCCAACACCAAATGTCAGTCACCTTGTTGATTCACCTGCAAGTTGAGACAATGGAAACGAATTGTCCCCGCCTGCTTTCCTGGCCACAGCTTTTTGCATCAACCCATCCAGCTAGCAAACTTCAGGGGCCACAGTGACAAATAGTCAAGTCCAACAGTTTTCTTCTTTTCCTGAGCTCATGCCTTACATCACGAGCCTGAGCTTCCAGACATATCTGTGGGCACAATCACACCTCAACTATCTATCTTTAGGCTTAAACATTCTCTCCTGGTGGGGCAGGCTGCCCTTTATCAATTGAGTGAAAGCTTTGAGGGTACTGTGTGACCACTACATGTCCAGGGCTACCCAGGGTCACCCAGCTATACCCACACCTCTTTCTGCTTAAGTCTTAGGACCTCCAGGCTGTGGTGTCAGAGCCTCATGGGGAAGGCGTCTTTGCAGTGGCCCCAGCGCTGACTCTTGGGAAGTGGCCAGCAAGCCCCTACCTGGGCCTGCTCTGCTCGGTCACTTGAGGTCTAACCCACCGTAACAGAAACAAGCAGGCAGTCTGGATCTCTGTTGCCAAGAGGCATGATACCGCTTGCTCTTCGGCAGATCTACAAGTCTCAAGTGGCATCATATTAAATTATATAGGCAGCCACTTGTACTTGACTGGTGCGCTGTGCTCAGTCATAACCAAACAGGCAGCAGTCTCCTTGGGAAACTGATGAAAAGATCCTATAGCTTTGCAGACCGTCAGACCTCTGAGGACTCCCAAAAGCAGAGGGCTGTGGGAGCCCACGGGGAGAGGGCAGCTGTGAGCAGAGGAGACCATGATTGCCGCTGTAGTCACAGACCATGGGCTGTGGGGCACTTTGCCCTAAAGGTAGGTCTGAGCCTGGACAGAGTTGAGCATCCCAGGGAGGGGGTCGAGTCTAGGTTGGAATGCCATAGGGTCTCGGCTCATCTCTGGGGTTTGGTTTTGAAGATGAGGACTCCTGCCTCTTGCTCCTAATGGTGTTCTATTTTATATCCGATGCAAGCTAGCCTGGCCATGTTAGAGATAGTGTGGAGTGTGTGTGTGTGTGTGTGTGTGTGTGTGTGTGTGTGTGTGTGTACTTAGGTGTGTAGCATGACAGATGGGTAGGAGAGAGGAGATGAATGAAGAAATGAAGGAGTAAAGGCTTGGGAAGGGAAGCAGCTCCTAATTGGACCCTTTGCTGTTCTCTGCTCCTGCATGATAGTAATTGCAAGTGTGGGCTCCAGCGCCGTACAGAGAACATGTGCCCTTTGTAGCTGTCGCCCGCTAAATGCGTTTCCTAAGACCCCTCTACTGTGCCCCTCCAGCTGGGGCCAGGGGCATCTCATGATTCTTGCTGGTGATGTATGGGGGCCACAATGCAATTTGTCTTGGAATGCATGGCTTTAGACAGGAACTGGCGTGGATTTGATTGGTGTGTGTGTGTGTGTGTGTGTGTGTGTGTGTGTGTGTGTGTGTGAAGTCTTGGCAAGATTTTCCACCCAGCTTCCATCTGTAGATTAAACAGAGCCCGTGTGAATGTGCATTTGGGCATGTGGCTGGGCTGAGATGCCTCCTGGCAAGTTCCACAGGTTACTTCCCTTCAGCTCCTTGATCCTGGTTCCTAAAAGACCACACTTAGTGAAAGCTCTGCCTGGTGAGTCTCTCCTGCCCTTGAAGATAGGAAGAGGAGCCTTGGCTACCCCAGGGGTTTCTGGGCTTCTGTCACAGATTAACATCCCCATGGCTGAATATATAAGCCCCCAAGTGTCCGTTTGCCCCTCTGACAAGGCATTTGTGTTGAAAGTCTCAGCCAAAGTGGATGACAGCTTATGAGTAGATGGCAAGAGAGTGGAGAACCCAGCGGTTAAAACTAAGCCCTGGAGGCCCCTAAGCAGGATTAGTGTCACCTGGGGGTTGGGGTGGCCCTGGGGCAGACAGGAGGGGAAGAAAGGTGATGTTGCTACTGAGAGAGAAGGGCTGTTTTATCTGTGCTTCTCAGTTCAGATAAATAGATCCCCCATATGTACTAGCTATTTGTAATTTTTTTATATTTAATACTTCCTGTATTTTATTAATTTTCCCTAGGAACATTGATAGGCATTTATTATAAATTATGAAAGTCATTATACATGAAGCATATTAATGCTACTTGCTTTTAAGTTTTTGTTTTTAAGATTTTTATTTTGTTTTATTTATTTGAGAGGGAGAAAGAGAGGAGGAAGGAGAGAACGGGTGTGCCAGGGCCTCCTGCCACTGTAAACTAACTCCATCTTGTGCATCTGGCTTTATGTGGGTACTGGGAATCAAACCCGGGTCCTTAGGCTTCTCAGGCAAATGCCTTAACTGCTAAGCCATCTATCCAGCCTGACATTATCCATGGGCTCACAAGCATCCTGCCCTCATATGCTTTCTAATTTTAAAAACAAGCCTGTGGTTAGCTTCTCCTTCTGTCCAAAATCCTGATCCAATGTGCTATTTAAAAAACACAAATAGAGCCGGGCATGGTGGTGCACACCTTTAATTCCAGCACTCAGGAGGCAGAGGTAGGAGGATTGCTGTGAGTTTGAGGCCACCCTGAGACTCCATTGTGAATTCCAGGTCAGCCTGGGATAGAGTGAGACCCTACTTCAAAAACCCAATAATAATAATAATAATATAATATAAAACACAAATAGGGCCGGAGAAATGGCTAAATAGTTAAAAGTTCTTGCTTGCAAAGCCTGATAACCTGGGTTCAATTCCCCAGTGCCTATGTAAAGCCAGATGCCCAAAGTGGTGTGTGTGTATGGAGTTTGTTTGCACTGACAAGAAGCCCTGGCATGCCCATATTCACTTTCTCTATCTGTCTGTTCCTCTCTCAAATAAATAAAAAATATTTTTAACAAAAAGCAATAAATAGGACTGGGAATATAGCTCAGTGGGTAAGTGTGTTTGCTGAAAGTGTGAGTGCCTGAGAGGGCCTGAGATGTCATGAGTTCAGATCCCCAGGACCCAACATCTGGGTGTAGCCCATCTTGTGGGAAATCAGAGACTTGAGAATTGCTGGGACTCATGAAAACTGCAGCTCCACACTCAGAGCCCATCTCAAGGAAATACAGTGGCGTGGTAGAGGAAGGACACCTGGTGTTTTCCTTTGGCATCCATGAGTTTGTGCATGCATCTGAAAACAAGTCAGGTGTGGCAGCATGCACCAGTAATGCCAGCATTCAGGAGGCTGATAGAGACTTTGAGGCCAAATTTGAATTACTTTGTCCCAGAAAGCCAGAACATTTTTCTAAAAACATGAAAATCATGAAAAGAAAAGAAAAGGGTAAATTTTGATTATGGAAAACAAAGTACTTCCCCAGTAAGTCAGTCAGTTCATCAGAGATGGATTTGAGGAAGATCCATTCCATTTAGACTTCCCATCTGGTCATTCGTCTCCACTGGAAAATTAGTTTGAAGTCTATCCCAGGTACACAATAAATATATAATATACAAGAAATATTTCAGGGGTTGCTCCTAAGCACCACAGTTCTTGCTTGCTTGCTTATTGTGTATGTGCGCATGTTCATATGTGTGAGTGTGTGTGCATGGTAAGTGCATGTGGAGGTCAGGGGACAGCCTCAGGTGTTGGTCCTGGCCTTCTACCTTTTTGTGTTGTTGTTGTTGTTGAGACAGGGTCTCTCCTTTCATTAGTCATTGCTGCATTTTTTAGGCTAGCCAGCCTCCTAGCTTCTGGGGCAATTCTCCTATATGCTGGGATGCTTTACAGGGTATTGGACACCTGAACTCAGGTACTCATACTGGCATGGTAAGCGCTTTATCTGCTGAGCCTTCTCCCCATCCTCTGAGGGCCCTTCTCAGTGGGATTGCTGGTGTTCCCCCCAGGTTTGCAGGGTATAGATGTGAGAGCATCAGTCAGTCATTGTAAGGTGCAGGGGGATGGGGGATTGGCAGTGCCTCTGGACATTCCCTTCCAATCTGTGGCTCTTATATTCTTTCTGCCCCAGGCTTTGAATTTTGATCATTATGTTCACAGTATGTTAGAATCAAGATCACAGTATCCCTTATCCTGTATTACAGTTGGTGAATGTCCACTCATGTCTTTTTGATTCCTTAAAATATAGTTACTAATGAAATTTGTGATTTATAACAGTCTGTGTTTTGCTAGTTGCACATTAATGGTGTCATTGAACCTGTTCCTCTGACCTCTGCATTTCCCAAAAGTTGTTGGGTAGGTATAGGACCTTAAGCAGTGCGTCTCTTCAGAGAAGGTGGGAAGCACCATTCCTTGACTCCACTTGTTTTGCAATCTGAGGAGTGGTTGGTGATCATTGCTTAGATAATTAAATCATCAAAGGTTTCCAAGTCCAACTGGGGATATTCATCCTTTCTGTCATTGTGAGCTGAAATACTTTATAACTTTCTCAGAGCCAGGGATGTAGCTCAGTGGTAGACCAGTTGTCCAGCATGAGTGAGGTCTTGAGTTCAGCCCTCAGCACTGTGCAGAATAAAAAAAACAAAGACAATAGCAACAAGACTTTCCCTTTTATTGATCAGTCAAAGGTTCACTTTGATCTAGAAAGATATTTATGTTTTCGAAATAAGCAGTTTCCCAATATCCTTCAGAGGTGGATGCATTTTGTTTTTCTAGTATTGTTATTATAATTCATGGATATAAAATAGTTGACATATGTCATTATCTTTACTGCTGTTGGCCAACCAGAGCCTCTGTGACACCATCCCACCTTGTAGTAATGCACAGCTGGCCGGTTCCTGGCAGTGAGATGACCCAGCCTCATCTCCGTCTTTTGTGCCCTAGTTGTGTTCAGACGTAGAATCTGCCACTTCTCCACAGAGCCCTGGTAACCCCAGAGTGGGAAATGACCTTGATCCCGAGAGACCACAGGCCAGGTGCTCTGGCTATGGAACACTACTCCCCAACCTAAAAATTCACCAACCCTAATACAGGTATGGGGGTGTTATAAAGCATTCCAGCTCACCGAGACAGAGTGGATGACTGTCCCCCGCCCCCTGTGACTTAATGATCTACGCGACAATCACCATACCTAGCACTGCTATTAGTGGCACCAACATCCATGACAGCCACCATAGCCATTGCCCAGCACCTTCACTGTGCTATCTTCTTCCCCAAGCATCCATTCTGCAGACTCCATTGCACCCAGTACATGATGCCTCACCTCCCGCCGGGGCACATCCTTCCTCGTTGTAAACATCGTGTGGGGCTGCTCGGTTCCTTCTTTCACCACCCGGTCACTTTCCACCCAAGACAATGAATGGGTCAGCATCTCATTTCTTCAAGTCACTTGTCAAGTCACTCTTATCAGACTCGCTAGGTCATCTCTGGCAGCTGTCCTGTCTCTCCTAGTGGCCACCTGTTACACACACCAGGAAGAGGTGGTGAAAGGGTAAATGAGCAGTTGTCTGTGAAGGCAAGGAATGCTGGGCTGGCCATTTTATGTGTGTTGTGTCATCACAGCCTCAGTCCCAGCCTGTGAGTGTATGATGGTCCCGTGTTGGAGGGATGAAAGCTAAGTAGGAGATAAAGCTGAACTTAACTCAAGCTCTGCCTCTCTCCAGAGCCCAGGCTAATGCAGACTACCTTACTGTGGTGGTTTGAACGTAAAATGATGTCCCCCATGCCTCATGCATTTGTCCTTAAGCCTCATGCTTGATCCCCAGCTGGCAGAGCCTTTGGGAAGTGGGGCTTTGCTGGAGATGGGTCAGTGGCGGCAGGCCTTGTGATTTTATAGTCTAGCTCCCTTGCCAGTGCTAGCAAGTTCACTTTTGTTGCTTCCTCCCAGAGGGTGTGACAAGATGTGACACCCCCACCATCTGCTCTGCCATGCTGTCCTTGCCACAGCAAAGCACTTCCTTGAGACTGTGAGCTGAAATAAACCCTTTCCTCCCATAAGCTGCTTCTGGTCAGGTGTTCTGTCCCAGCAACGAGATGGTAGCATGCCAACCACAGAGCCTTCTGCTTGGCTGAATCTCCTACAGATTTGCAAAATTCCAATTTTTTTTTTTTAAATCCAGAAGCTCATCATTGCTTCCAGGAGTCAACTCATGTGCTGTGTGTCTGGCTTGTGTGGCCCTGGCATCACTCTCTGACAACACTCCACTGTAATATCTCCATCCCACCAGAGCTCTTACAGATGTGCTTTGTTCCCACATCTCTGGCCCTTTTGCTCCCTCTTTGCTTGGTGACCTCCTGATTTTGCTTTAGGAAGTCACCGAGGCACCTCTTCCCTGAGAAGCCTCTGTGAGGCCCACGTCCGGGTGAGGTGCATGAAACTTGAGGAACTCTCTCACACTCCAGAGCCGTTTCTCCTTTCTCTTCACCCAGGGCACAGAAGAATGGCTGTTTTTGTTACTTTTCTCACCACTGTGACAAAATACCTAACAATAGGACTGGAGAGATGGCTTAGCGGTTAAGCACTTACCTGTGAAGCCTAAGGACCCCAGTTCAAGGCTCAATTCCCCAGGACCCACGTTAGCCAGATACACAAGGGGATGTAAGCATCTAAAGTTCGTTTGCAGTGGCTGGAAGCCCTGGCGTGCCCATTCTCAATCTCACTCTCTCTATCTGCCTCTTTCTCTCTCTGTCACTCTCAAATAAGTAAATAAAAATGAACACACACACAAAAAAATACCTAACAATAGCAATGGTAAGGAAGGAAGGGTTTACTGGGCCTCATAGTTCGAGGGTCCAGCACAGCAGGGGAGTCATGGCAGCTGGAGTGTGAGGCTGCTCGTTACATCACATCTACAGTCAGGAAGCAGAGAGAGATAACTGCAGATGCGCAGCTCGCGTTCTCCTTCTGGTTCGGTCTAGGACCCCCACCCATGAGATGCCACCACCCACCTTAGGGTGAGTCTTCTCCCCTCTATTGCATCTTTCAAAAACACCCTCATAGGCTTACCTAGAGGCATGTTACCATGGTGATTTTAAATCCACTTAGCAAGATTAACCCATCACAGTGGCTGAGGAACATTGCTCAGCAATGCTGGTAAACATATATTTAAATGAATGTGCGATGTGTGGTACCAGTTCTCCCAAACATACTCACACAGGCTCAGTGTTGTCTTCTTTGAAGTGGTCTCTGTGGTTTCCTGTGGCCTTCGCCACTCTGTGATTCTGCTGTGCACGTTCATTTCTGTCGGTAAGTTAAATCGTGCCCCGTGCTTGAAGGATCAGCTGGAACAAGGCCCCCAATGCCTTGCCTCGCACAGAGTCAAGACCTAATAATTATCCATTGAATTGACTCGAATGGAAGGCTGTGTAAAAGGAAGGCACCGTGGACATGGAGGGCCTGCAATCAGCTGGACACCAGACAGCTAAAGCGCCTCCGATTTACTACAATTTCTTTTAATAGGTTCTCTGTACAGATTTGCTGTCCACATGGATTGTTGGTTTAGAAAAAGACATAACCAGCGGGCCGAGGTGGCTCTCTGGCTACATAGTGACTGACAGCCTTCGCCATTGCCGGTGCTCTGGTGCATACATGTCCGGAGCTGGGCAGGGCTTCCTCACTACCACTGAGAAGGGCTAAGTGATAAACAAAAGTGTCTCGAACCACATTTTCTGAGCTCCCATGTTCTGGACCAGCTCACGTCACCCTGTCTCCATCCCTATGGCTGCCTTGTCACTTCCCCATCCCAGCTTCCCTTCTCAGAGCTCAGACCTACCAGGAATTAATGTTGTCACTGTGGTGTGAGAAGAAAAAAAAGAGCTAGAGCCAATAAAAGCTCAGTTCTGAATACTAAAAAAAAAAAAAGAAAGAAAGAAAGAAAGGAAAAAAAAATAGAGCTGTTTATTTGGCTGTAAGACTGTGCTGGAAGGGAAGACAGCTCAGGGGGCTACATTGCCACCCTGTTCATTCACTCAATAAATACGGATGAAGCCCCCATTGTGAGTCGGATGCTGACAGACGGTGGTGGGCAAGGCTTCAGGTCTTTTGGAACCCGTGGAATCATGGGGAAGACAGGTGTTCTTCAGATACGCACACAGGTGTGTAATTGCACATTGCCGAGTGAGATGGGCTGGAGAACAGACCACCGGGCACTGAATGTGCTGGCAACACCTTTGCCACGAAATTCCCCTGGTACTCCTGGCCCCTCTGTGCTTTCCTATCAGCTGGAGTCCTGTCCGCTGAGCCCCCTACCCCACTACATTCACAGTGTGTATGGCCAAGGGCTCGCTGTCTCTAAGAGTCAGGTCCACAGTCATTGTGGGCTGGAGGAAGCAGTGAGCACATATAAAAGTCTCCGTTCGAGAGCTGGAGGGATAGCTTAGTGGTTAAGCCACTTGTCAGCGAAGCCAAAGGACCCAGGTTCAGTTCCCCAGTACCCACATAAAGCCAGATGCACAAGGTGACACATGCATCTGGAGTTTGTAGTGGCTAGGTGGCCCTGGCATGCCTAGTATCTATCTATCTACCTATCTATCTATCTATCTATCTATCTATCTATCTATCTATCCATCCATCCATCCAACAATCCATCCATCCATCTATTTATCTACCTGCTTCTTCCTCTCTCTCTCTCTCTCAAATAAATAAATAATTTTTTTTTTTAAAAAGTCACTATTGCAGAAGACAAAGGCTCATCCACTTCCCTTGGCACTGTGAAGAAGGGAACTTGCATGGGACTTACAGGACATGACATGTGAGAGAACCTTAAGCACCTGTAACCCAAGCCTACATGATGAGGTGACCTGTATCTTCTTGTTAAACTCCTTTGAGGAAGTGAGGCTTGGGGTGCCTCATCTCCACCCAGAGCCGCAGGTGGTGACTGGGGGTAGGGAGGATCATTCCTTGTTACAGTCCTGGGGCCACACTGAAATTTGCTCAATTGCCAAAACAGAGGGGATTCCAAAATGTCAGGCCTGGGCTGCACATGGCTGTGGGGAAGGGAAAAGGGGAGAACTGCTCTCTTGAAGTCTAATAAGAAGAATATGTTCCCATCCCAGATTCTTTTCTAAAAGTATGGTCTTTATCTCCCACTAGTCTCCTGGGGGTTTCCTTCTGGTAGAGAAACCCTCAAGCCCCCAAGTGGAAGTGACACCTACCACAGCCACCTCTATGCCACCCAGCTCCAATGGGCAGTACAGGTCCCACTGTAACCACATCCTCGTCCACTTTTTCAGGCTGGGGTCCAGCTTCTGGAGCCTTTCCAACTACACTCACTATAGCTCAGAAGCATGGAGACATAGTTCCTGAGTTTGTCGAGACTTGTGGGATGTCTCCTCCAGGTGGCTCTCAGAAGTGGAGCCAGGTACCTGTAAGAAAGCAGTCCAGTGGAATCCTTCTAGCTCCTCCACATCTCCTTGGGTCACTGCCACCCACACCCTGTCCCCTGAGACTCCTTTCCCGCTACCCAGTCATGACAGCTGATACATCTGGAAAGGAGATGGACAACTGTTAAGGGCTTCTGGGAGTCTTGTGAGGGAAATCTCTGATCTTTCCTGACTGTGGGCTTCCTTATCTGTGGTTGAGAAAATGTATAGCATAACGTGGGCCCTGGCTTGCACATCCATCTGTGCACAGACATCCACAACCAACCTATCCTTCCCTTCCTCCTCTTTCCTCCCCTGCCCCTCCCCTCCCTTCCTCCCTTTTCTTTTCTCTCCCTCCCTCCCTTGCTTCCTTCTTTGCTTCCTTCCTTTCTTCCTTACTCCCTCCCTCCACTCCAGCCTCTCTCCCTTCCCTCCCTTCTCATTGCCGGGACAAAACAGAACCACGGGGAAAACAATCCTACCTCCTAGAAATAAGCTATGTTAACGTCATATATTTGCTCACTAGCATTTCTAGGCCTGATTCACATTACCTAACCACCCCATAGCTGCTGGACACTTGGGGAATTTCCATGTTTGGGGGAAGCAGTGGCTGGGTTTGAAAGGTTGCGTTCTGTTAGACGGAATAGGGCCAACATATAAGGTAGTGTTAGGATTGTGAGATCTGGAGCTAGCTGGCCTGACATCAAATCTGAGCTGTACTTTCCAGTTCTGTGGCCTTGATCAAGTGAAATAACCTCTCTGGACCGTATGTTCTTCATCTGTTAAGTGGGAAATTATTGTGAAGCTTAACTGGATGTGTGTGTGTGTACATGCATGTACCACATCTACATGCCTGGTCCAAGAGAGGTACAAGTGGTGTACTTTCTCACCATCAGTGAGTTTCTGCAATGGCACCCCTTCACCCTAAACCACTGATGCTGGCTGTTCAGACAAACCATGGCCCAGTTCTCCAACAGACTGACCCAGTCCAAACATAGCCTTGCTTACCAGCCAGGCTCAGCTGCAACTTGTATGGAGTAGTCAAGTAGCTGAAACACCCTTTTGTAAGCACCATGGAGCCACAGAAAAAATAAATGAACAGCTGTTCCAAGTTAATAAATAAGGATAGAGACTTGAAGGTCAAAGACCCACACAGAAAGAGGTGCTGAAGGGAAACTTGACTGAGACAGGTGACGAGTCTCAGACATATACCTCCCCCCGGGGCAGCACTGTGGGGTCATGATTGGCTCAGAACTGCCTCGGGGCCGGGGGAGACCCTGGGGAGATAGCTCAGTCAGTAAGTGCTTGCCTTGCGAGCAGGAAGAACTGAGTTCAAGACCCAGTACCCAAGTAAATACCCATGTACTATGTCACACTTAGGGAGGCGGAGGCAGACGGATCCCTTTGAGTTCACTGGCTGGCTAAGTTTAGTAAATCAGTGAACTCCAGGTCTCAAAGAAGGTGGGCAGAAGTCCTCTGGCATCCACATGCACCCACGTAGGCATGTATGTCCAAAGACATTTGAACATGCATACTCACACACACATACACATACAAAAAGGGGGGAAAAGACAAGAGCTAGGGTCCTTATTGCATACAGTGCCATTGAGGACAGCATCCTCCAATCACTTAGTGACAGTGAGGGCCCTGGCTCTGTGGGGCTCTGGGGGCCACCAAAGTCAGTGTCCCATAGGAATTGGCCAGCCACCACCACCAGGGGCTCATCTGCCCGTGTGTGCACTCATGATTCCCAACACCAGAGATGTTCCCTCCATGATCAGGAGTCAGTGAGATAAGTAGGGCCAGTTCTAGGTCACTCCCTGCCCCACACTAGACATGCTTAAGGCACGTGGACTCACCCGTGCACAGTAACGTCATGAGTCCCCCTGTACGCCAGGATGGCGCATGTACATGACCGTCTGTTTGAGTAGACGCTAAAACCAAGACAGGAGTGTGGCTCTCTGTCCAGAAAGAGCACAGGCCGTAGCGAAGCACAGTGATGTGTTGTTCGCGTGGAGCCCCTGGGCCCTCTGTGCCTTCCTGTGTTTAAATTGAACTACCATACCTTACTGAAGATCTCAACCAATGTTTGCATTCCGGATATTTTGACAGGCTGAAGCTAGCCAATGGTGCCTCCCTCTCCCTCTGAGCTTAGTGTCACATGCTGGGCTGAACCATGAAGTCACGCCCAGGGCCCATGTGTCTGGCCACCTTCCACCTCTGCAAAGATGGTGAAAGCCATCCAAAACAAAGACTTGGGTGGAAACTGTAGGACTCAAGGACTTCAGATTCTGCTGTCACTTCTCATCACAGCACCAGCCAATCTGTTTCCTTTTATTGGCTGGGCTCCCAGGCACGGATGTGGGACTTTGGTGACTAAACAGCTGTATGGCATACAGGAGAACGTGGCAATGACAAAGCTTCCCTTGTTGGAGAGTCTGGTTGGGACTTTCCCCTTACCTGGAGCAATCTCATAGGAAAGGAAGCAAACCCACATGTGGTAGGGAAAGGTGAGTATTAAGAACAGAACCTGGGCTGGAGAGATGGCTTAGCAGTTAAGACGCTTGCCTGAAAAGCTTAAGGACACGGGTTTGATTCTGCCACTCCCACGTAAGCCAGATGCACATGGTGGGGCATGCATCTGGAGTTCGTTTACAGTGACTAGAGGCCCTGGTGCACCCCATTCTCTGTCTCTCTCCTCCCCTTCTCTCTCCTCTCTCTCTCTCTCCCTAATAAATAAATAAAAATTAAAACTTAAAAAAAAAAAATAACAGAACCTGTCCTCTCAGCGGCCATGGTAGACAAACAACAGTCTACCTAGAATGTCCACGTCCTGACTCCTGGGCTTTGCAAATGGTACCTTACGTGGCAGTAGGAATAAGGGTTAGGGTAGGATTTGGGGTGCTAATCAGATGATACTAAATAGTTTGTACTGGCCTGGACTAATCAGGTGGACTTAGTATAGGACCTAGTATAGGAAATGGACAAGGGCAGCAGAAGAGAAGGTCAGAGCGACGCCAATAGGAAGGTTTCGCCCATCCTCCCATGCTGCCTTTGAAGATGGCCAAAGGGGACCACATGGCCAGGGATATAGACAACCACTCAAAGCTAGAAAAGGGAAGAAAATGAGTCACCCTCCAAAGACGCAGGGCACAGTCCTGCTGACCCCTCGCTTTAGTCCAGTGAGTCCCATATGAGACTTCTACAAATGTCTTTTGGTTCTTTTTTTTTCCATACTAGGAGTTGAACCCAGGGCCTTCCACATACATACCAGGCAAAAGCTTTGCCACTGAGCCATATCCTCAGTCCCTCATGTTCTAACCTATGGGAAAAGGGTTTGTTTCCAGCTTATAGTTTCCCGGGGAGGTTTCCTCATGGCAGGAGAAGGCTGGCGGGAGCAGACAGCCAGGCTTCACACCTCCACATCAGCAGACAGGAAACAGAGCGAGTGAGCCGAGTGTGGCAAGTGGGGCTGGGCTTGAACACCCCAAGACCCATCTCAGCAAGGCTCCACCTCCACAGGGTCCACAAACTTCCCAAACACCAGCTGGGGATTGAGTATGAGGCCTAATTGTAAACACATGAGTCTGTGGGGGACATTTTATATTTAAACCACCACAGCTGGCACTGAGGATTGTCACTTTAAAAAATGTTATTAGGGCTGGAGGACGCTTGCCTGTGAAGCCTAAGGACCCCGGTTCGAGGCTCGGTTCCCCAGGTCCCACGTTAGCCAGATGCACAAGGGGGTGTACGCATATGGAGTTCGTTTGCAGAGGCTGGAAGCCCTGGTGCGCCCATTCTCTCCCTCTCCCTCTATCTGTCTTTCTCTCTGTGTCTGTCGCTCTCAAATAAATAAACAAAAAATTTTAAAAAAATGTTATTAAAGCCAGCCTGGTGGCGCACACATTTAATCCCAACACTCGGGAGGCAGAGGTAGGAGGATTGCGGAGAGTTTGAGGCTACCCTGAGACTCAATAGTGAATTCCAGGTCAGCCTGGGCCAGAATGAGACCCTACCTCGAAAAACCACAAAAAAGAAAAAGAAAGAAAAGAAAAAGAGAGAGAGAGAGAGAGAAAATGGGCACACAAGGGTCTCTAACCACAGCAAACAAACTCCAAACACTTGCACCACCTTGTGCATCTGGCTTACGTGGGACCTGGAGAACTGAACCTGGGTCCTTAGGCTTCACAGGCAAGCACCTTAACCACTAAGCCATGTCTCCATCCCGAGGATTGCCATTTTTTAGCTTTTGCCATTGTGATATGCATGTGGTGACATCTTGTTTTAATTAGTCATTCCCCAGTGACAAGTGCCTGTTTGCCGTCTATACATTTCTTTTATTCTGTTTAGACCTTTTGCCCATTCTGTGGGTCAACAGTTGGTTTTGTGTTCACTTTTGAGAGTTATTTGCTTATGTTGCCTACAAGTCTTATCAGATAGATATTTTACAGATATTTTATCTCCCATGTATGGCTTGACTTTTCATTTTCTTAAACAGCTTCTTTCACAGAGTAGAACCTTTAATAAAGACCAACATCAAATCTTAGGTTAGAGAAAATTTCCCTGTTTTAGAAGTGTGTGTGTGTGTGTGTGTGTGTGTGTGTTTGCATCTGCTTTAGTTACTGATCCATCTCCTCAGACCCTAAATATCATGGACTTTTTAACCTCCACAACTGAGAGCTAAATGAATCTCTTTATAAAATACCTAACCTCTGGTGTTTTAATTAAAAAAAAAAAATTTCATTGAGAACTTCACTACCTGAGCATACTGTAATTTGATTGTATTTCTGTCCCTTTGCCCTCTTTTGTCCCCTTCCCACCACACCCCTATTCTCTGAGCGTCCTCCTCCTTCCAAGTAGTCTGTTGTGATGTCTCATTCCTTTTGTCCCCTCCATCCTCCGTGTCAGAGCGCCAGTGGGTTCAGAACCATCCAGGGCTTGTGGGACAGCAATTTGCTTTATATTGGGGTCTGTGCTAGTTTCCGGGTTGGGGGAAGGTATTCGCTCAGTGTCTAAATTGACTTTTCTGCATTTAGATATCCAGATGTAGGAGCATTTGTTAAAAAAAAAAAATACTGTCCTCTCAGCACGGAACTGACTTTCTTCTTCCCTGAGGATGAGCTGAGCCAGAGCCAGAGCTCAGCTGGTAGAAGGCTTGGCTCACGTGTGGGAAGCCCTGGATTTGATCCTGGCATCACATGAACTGCTGTGTGACCCATTTCCTGTAACCCCAACACTTGGGGGTGAACACTGGCAACTGTGAAATTCAAACCAAATCTGGGCTGCATGAGACCCTGGCTCAAAAAATAAAACAAGGGGGCTGGAGAGATGGCTTAGGGGTTAAGGGTTTGCTCATGAAGCCTAAGGACCCCAGTTTGAGACTCAATTCCCCAGTACCCACGTAAGCCAGATGCACAAGGTGGCGCATGCATCTGGAATTTGTTGGCAGTGTCTGGAGGCCCTGGTGCGCCCATTCTCTCTCCCTCTCTCTGCCTCTTTCTCTCTCTCTCACTCTCTAATCAAAAAAAAATTAATTTTTTATAAAAAATAAGGGTCCATTTATGCAGGTATCACTTCATTCACTTAGCCCATAAGCAGTGCTGTGTACTTCCTCTGAAGCAAGCCTGTGCCAGGTTAAAGACAGGACAGGTGTGAGAAGTGGTGACTGTGTCTGAGCACTGGGATACAGAGAGCCACTTGGGGTTCTTTGGGTACCCAGGCGTAGTCCAGGGTACAAGAAACCCAGTAGCTATTCTGTTCCTCCTAGGGGGAAGAGGGGTGGTTACCTTTAATTACAGATCCATTGTATCCACCCACCTTCATAATCCCAGTGTCCCCACATATTGATTAGGGAGGTTGAGCTCAAGGTTCAAGAAAACATATACCTTCCAGCTTAAACAGTAAGGGTATTTATTTATTTCCTAAATCAAGCCACATAGAACTAGGGTGGCTCCTGGGGAGGTACCTCACCAGTACCAATAGGAATCCCCTTCCTGGGCCAGGGAGATGGCTTGGTGTATAAATTACTTGCTACTCAAGCCTGGGTGCCCATATTCAGATTCCCTAGCCCCCACATAAAAAGCTGCCAAGTGTGGTGGTACACACCTTTAATCCCTGCACTGGCTGGGGGGGGGGGGGGGTCAGAGAGTTGGCTGAGATAGGAGGATCACCATGTGTTCAAGGCCAGCTTGGGGTACAGAGTGAGTCCCAGGTCTGCCTGGGCTAGAGTGAGACCCTGTCTTGCAAACAAAGAAGGCTGGAAGCCTTGGCAGGCTTCTGTAATCCCAGCATGCTGACAGGAAGACAGGAGGCCAAGACAGGAGACCTTCCCAGGAGCCTGACCACCAGCTTGCCTGCTAATGCAGCAGCGCACAACCATGCTGGTGACAAACCGTGTCAGCACCTGAAAGTTGTTTGCAGCAGCTGAAGGCCCTGGTGCGTCCATTCGTATTCTCTCTCTCTCAATCTCTCAAGTAAATAAAATGCAATAAAATAATAAGTAAATAAACAAAAGATGTCTTGTCTTCCTGGGGACTCTCAATGGAGGAGAACTTCCTAGAAGCTTCTGGAAATTTCTTCTCACAGCTCAGTGACTGGAATTTACCATACGATAGAGTCCCCTCTTCAGTCAGGATCTCACCTGGAATTTTAAGAGGGGGAAGTTAGACACTAGGCCAAAATGAATTCTCTCAATCAAAGGAATAAGTTGAGGAAGAAAACAAAAATGTCAGGGAAGATTGTTTTAGATCTAATTGCAGGGAAGGGGGGGGCACGTAACATCCAACAGCTGATGACAATCGAAACAGGATTCGAACCCTGCCCTTGCGAACTCCTAAGTGTGCTTTCTGCCGGACAGCTGAACCCAGCATCGGATCCCATTTTCTGGAGAGAGAGAAACAGGAGAGCCCCTATCTGGGGGTGAGTGCCTCAGGAGTCAGGCGCCCTCCCACCTCCCCAGCCGGGCCTTCAGCCAGCCATTTAAGCTGTTTATGACATTATGACTAATGGCATTGCGAGACCCTGGGAGCTGCGCTCGGCCTGTGGGAGGATAAACAGCTCTTGGGTCTGTGCTGAGCAAACCCACTCACAGCTCTTTGTCTGTCTGCAAGCGCTGGGATTGGTCCTGGGGCTTCTGCTGAGCCCTACCAGGGTTTAATAGAAAGGCACTGTCCAAAGCAGGCGGGCTGTTTTGGGAAAGTAGCCACTAATGGGGCCCTGTAGGGCAGGGACAAGGCCCAGTCTGGGCAGTTTGCATATTCACTTTTACAAACAGTTGGCCGAGAGTCAGCAGTTAATGGAATGGGAATGATGATCAGTTCCTCCAAAACCCATTTCCAATTGCAAACGTATCCCAGCCTTTCCTCTAGAGTTTGTTATGTCTCTGTGAGTGGATTAAGGAGGCAGGGCAGAGGGAGGGCTCAAACTCCACATTCTTTCCTGGGAACACATTTCCAACCACTGCTTATGCTAGGGATCCCATTCAGACCCACCTTTAGGAAACCTGGCCGCGTTGAATATGGCTTTTCTCATCACACTATAGAGATGTTTAAAGACCTCTATGTTTACACATGGGCTCCAACTGTATCAGTCTTGTGGCTTTTTATCCCTTAAAGTATACAGACAGGTTGCTCACACCTGTAGTCCCCCCGAGAAGAATTGCCATGAGCTTGAAGCCAGCCTGGGCTACATAGCAAGATTTTTGTCTCAGAACAAAAACTGCAAGGTGGAAATAAGCTACCTGAGAAATGTGTGTGCATACACACAGAGAATCAGGCTAAAAATCAGACTCAAGCGTAAACGGTTTCCACTCCCCACCTCGACCCCCAGACAATGGGAAGACCTTTCCATCCCGTCAACTACTTTGGTAAATTCTGTCTGCCCTAAAACCTGAGTATGGGAGTATGATCTTCACACTTATCCACAAATATTTCTAGACTATGTACCATGTTTAAGATATCATTTTAAGGGCTGGAGAGACAGTTTAGTAGTTAAAGCCCTTGCCTACAAAGCCTAAGGACCCAGGTTTGATTCCCCAGTACTCACATAAGCCAAATGCACAAGGTGGCATGTATATCTGGAGTGTTTGCAGTGTCTAGAGACCCTGACACACCCATTCTTTCTCTCTATGTGAAAAAATAAATGAATAAATAAAAGATACCATTTCAAGTACTAATAACAACACATCTTTACGTGGCTCTTACACAGGCACAGACACTCTTGAATATGTATATTAACTCATTTCATCATCTTTATTTTCACTCATTTTGCCAATGAGGAAATCGAGTCATGGGAAATTGATGAACTTGCTCCAAGCTGTCACATGGCTACAAAGTTGGAGATACCATATTTAGATCTACTCAGATGGCTCCGAAGCACTATACCATTTGGCCTCTTTAGGACTCTGATGTGAACAGAGGACAAGAAAAAAAAGTCAGTCCTTGGGCTGGAGACAGCTCAGATGGTAGAGTGCATGCCTAGCGTGCATAAAGCCATGGGTTCAACTCCCAGCACCACATAAACCATGGGTACAGTGGCCCGTTCCTGTAATCCCAGCACCTGGGAGGTAGAGGCAGGAGATTCTGAAGTTCAAGGTCATCTTGACAAAAAAAGAAAAAAAAGTCATTCCTCACCCAGTTACATTCTAGTAGAGAAAGCAGGTAAAACACATTATCAGTCATTATGTGGACTGGTGATGCGTTCTCTGATGACAGAGAGAGGCAGAGAGCGAGCAGGTCTCTTAAGTCATGGTAAAGAGGTTTATGATGGGAAACTACGGGAACAGTTAAGGCAGGCGGATAGGTGACACATTTCATAGAACATTCAAGATGTCTAGATGCATAGCAGCAATTAGGTGGGAGTGGTGAAACTATCAGAGGAAGTAGCAGGCCAGTTAGGAGGTGATTTTGATGGTCCAGATGAAAGGAAACTGACTTGAACCAGGAGGGTGATCGTGAGAGGGGGTTGGACACCGGCCCTGGCTTGGAGGTAGCGTCTAGGAAACTTGCCACTGTCTTTTATGCAAATGGTGAGGGAAAAGGAGAGATTCGTGGTTCCTTGGATTTTGGCTTTAACCACTGTATAAGAATAGAGAAAGCGGGCTGGAGAGATGGCTTAGAAGTTAAACGCCTGCCTGTGAAGCCTAAGGACCCCGGTTCGAGGCTCGATTCCCCAGGACCCACGTTAGCCAGATGCACAAGGGGCACACGTGTCTGGAATTCGTTTGCAGTGGCTGGAGGCCCTGGCACGCCCATTCTCTCTCTCTCCCTCTTTCTCTGTCGCACTCAAATAAATAAGAATAAACAACAACCAAAATTTTTTTAAAAAAAGAATAGAGAAAGAATTTTTTTTTTTAATTCTGTTATGGTGGGAGTGAGGATGTTGAAAAGTTCTATTCTGGATTTCTGAACTTCAGATCTCAGTGGATATAAGAATCACTTTAGGGCTGGCTACATGGCTTAGTGGTTAAGGCACTTCCTTCAAAGCCTAAGGACACAAGTTTGATTCCCCAGTTTGATACCCACATAAAGCCAGATGCATAAGGTGGTGCATGTGTCTGGAGTTTGTATGCAGTGGCTAGAGGCCCTGGCATATCTATTCTCTCTCTCTCTCTCTCTTTCTTACTGTCTCTCTCTTTCACTCTATCAGGCCCAAATTGGAGTTTTGTTTCCTTTTTCAATATTTTGATTTATTTATTTAAGATAGAGGCAGACAGAGAGAGTGAGAGAATGCATGCGCCAGCACCTCTTGCCACTGTAAATGAACTCCAGGTGTATGCACCACCACTTTGTGCATGTAGCTTTATGTGGGTACTGGGGAATCAAACTAGGGTCGGCAGGTTTTGCAAGCATGTGCCTTTAACCACTGAGCTGTAGGGTTTCTTTTTAAAAATAGAGTCTCCCTCTAGCCCAGGCTGACCTGGAATTCACTATGTAATGTCAGGGTGGCCTTGAAGTCATAGCAATCCTACCTCTGCCTCCCGAGTGCTAGCAATAAAGGTGTGTGCCACCATACCCGGCTTATTAATCTTTATTTTTTATCGGTTTCTCAAGGTAGGGTCTCGCTCTAGCCCAAGCTGGCCTGGAATTCACTCTGTAGTCTCAGAGTGGCCTCGAACTCAAGGCGATCCTCCTACCTCTGCCTCCCGAGTGCTGGGACTAAAGGCGTGCACCACCACACCCGCTCCCGGGCTGGAGTTTGAATGTGGACATCCTCAGCATTCAGATGAACAGGACCCTCTCAGAGCCCACCATCGATGGACTTCCTGTGTGGTCTCTGGCTCTGCAGTGGGCGACAGTAGGCAATAAATAATCACACACAGTAAGCAGTAAATAACCACATGCAGACCACCGAGCACATAAAATGAAGTTGAATCAACCATGGAGGGGATCCTTAGTGCACTGAATCTGAGCACCCATGGCTAGCCGCCACTGTATACACCCACGCGGGCCTGGGGCAGGAGCGCAGCTGGCCCACAGGAAGCCCGGCCTGCGTCAAGTCATTTTTGCCCCCGCCCTGTACGTGCACAGAAGAAATTGTTCAATAAAGCTGTGTTTCTCTGTGAGAACGTGACACAGGAGTTTGAGTTGTCTTTGAGAAGGGCAGAACTTTTCTCAACCGTTGGTTGGGCTGAAACTCAGAAGTTAGGGTTCAGGATGCTCACAGCCCCGCAAAACTTACCCTGAGTAACTCAGGGTCTTGTCTTACCAGTTTCATTTGTTTGTTGTTTATTTGTTATTTTTTTTTTCTGAGGTAGGGTCTCACTCTAGCCCAGACTGACCCAGATTTCACCGTGTAGTCTTAGGATGACCTTGAACTCATGGCGCTCCACCTACCTCTGCCTCCCAAGTGCTGGGTTTAAAGGCATGTGCCACCACACCTGGCATCTTATCAGTTTCAACACAAAAATCCACAGACCATAGAGGATGAAGTTTAGAAAGATTTTATTATAGAGCTTAAGAGAAGGACCGTGGCAGGGGTCCTGCCCAGGAGGAGGTTTCTAGAAATGGGAAAGCCTGCTAGAGACCCTGACTGGGGTCCTTCATGGGAGTTTCCTGGATAGGGAGTGGGTTGGGCAGTCTAATTCTCACACTAGGTACCTAGGTACTTTACAATCTTCCTAATGTCTTCTTGTCAGATTTTTAAAGGTGGGAAACTCCTCTGTAGAGAAAAAGACATAAGAAAAACACAGATCCTTACACACTCAAGGACATTTCTCCCTCAGTTTATTTGGGGGGGGCTTGCTACCCCTAAACTGTCTTAAAATCACTTGGAGAGTTTGGGGATTTAACTCAGTGGATAAGGCCCTCGTGTTAGTCTTCAGCACCAGACAAAATAATCACAAAAAGACAAAACAAAAAACAACAACAAAATCCAGCAGGACATGGTGGTGCACACCTTTAAATCCCAGCACTCAAGAGGCAGAGGTAGGAGGCTTTCCGTGAGTTCGAGGCCACCCTGAGACTACATAGTGAATTCCAAGTCACTCTGGGCTAAAGTGAGACCCTACCTCAAAAAAAAAAATAAAAATAAAAAAAGGAACTAAAATGACCTGGACAAGAACAAGTTGCTAGATCCAGAGGATGGTATCAGAAGAAATTGTGGAAGTCTAAGGAAGCAACTCTACTTACAAGAAAGTCCCATACTTATAGAATCATGGAGTCTTTGACAGTGTCCTTTGTCCTGTTTTGCTTTGGTTAATGAAGGAGGATTCTACAGGATGGTGGTTTAAAGAATTGGGGGATTTGAGACAGAGCCTGAGGGACGTCCCCTCGACTGCTGCCCAGGGCCTGCATGGCAGCTGCCTCAACCTCCCCCTCCACCAAGTGTCTGTCTCCTGTAGCTTTGGCTGGCCCACCTTTGGGAGGCTCGTGCCCTGTCCGGGCGCAGCTGTGCGTGTGAGTGCCTTGTGCTGACAACCAGGGAGACCAAAATAAATAAATAAAATGGAAAGATGGACAGTTGCTTTCATTAAGGTTGGTTGTGGCTGCTGTACTAGCTTCTTAAAATCCCCTGGTGACCAGTGCCTTCCGAGAAAATGGCCCTTCTGTGCTTAGTTGCTGAAAAGTGAAGGGCTGTAAGTCATGGCTTCTAGGACGGGTAAGCCAAGGTCAGCATGTGCCAAGTGGTCAGTGCACAGCTGGCTTGGAATAGCAATTTTTTTTCCCCAAAGTACAGGCAGGGGTTGGGTCCTGGGAAGAGAGCAGGCGGGGGAGGGGGAGACTCCCAGGGTCCCTGGCCCTTTTTAATGTTTCTTGCAGGACCGGAGATTATAGGTGTCTAGGATTTAGTAGTAAAGTGGAAGGTAGTTCGTTCTCACCCCGTGGAGCTGAGTTCTCAGCTACAGAAGTGGGGTTGGGGCGGGGGGTATCTGTCCCCAAGTTCCACAGTTCATGAGCACTCAGTGGCCCATAGCAGAGGCCAAGGATGAGGCTGGGACTAAGATGTCCCCATGCAGCAGGAAGGGCTGGATATAGGAGAGAGGGCAGATAATCGGAAGACTATCCTAGGGAAGCCAGCCCAGGAGAAGTTGAATTGCGGATGAAAAGGGTTAAGGAGATAAAGAGCCTAAAATTGGTGTTCTCCTTGACCCAGTCCACAGTTGATGGGGGGGTGCCCTACAGTGACCCTGGGAGGAGGGCCAAAGGCAGAAGCCTCCGGAGGGAGTCGTGCCCACACAACTCCTGAGAGAAGGCAGACTTCTGCAGTGGGCGAAGTCATTCCTCTTTCTCAGGAAAGCAGAGGTGACAGGCAGAAAAGGTGAGATGAAAGGGACAATTAAGTCCTTTTAGCAAGGAGAGGCCACCGATCGATTGCAGACTGAGTAACAACTGTAATCTACCCTCATGGGTTTTTTTTTCACCCTCAATATCAATATTGAACACGTGTACTGTAGATTCCCATGCCCCGCCCCCACCTCAGGCAGACTGAGAGGTGACCAGGCTCTCCTTGTCTTCCAGTGTCTGAGCTCCAGGAGGAAGGAATGAACGCCATCAACCTGCCCCTCAGTCCCATCCCCTTCGAGCTGGACCCTGAGGACACCATGCTGGGTAACTGTCCTTGCCTATGGGTTAACTTGGTACCGTCAGCATACATTGTCACTCCACTCAACTCCTTCTCTTCTTCTAGAGGAGAATGAGGTGCGCACAATGGTGGATCCAAACTCTCGCAGTGACCCCAAGCTTCAAGAGCTGATGAAGGTAAGAAAAGACGAGCAGGGGCCTGGAGAGATGGCTTAGCGGTTAAGGCATTGGCCTAAAAAGCCAAAGGATCCTGGTTCAACTCCCTAGGACTCATGTAAGCTAGATGAACAAGGGGATGCATGCATCTGGAGTTCATTTGCAATGGCTGGAGGCCCTGACATGCCCATTCTCTTTCTGTCTTTCTCTCCCTGCCTCTTTCTCTCTGTCAAATAAATAATATATTTTAAAAATATTTTTAAAAAACAAAAAGCTGAGGAGAGGCTCGGGGTTCCCACCCCAGCTTTGCAGGTGTCTGTAGATAACCTGTGTTTTGTTGTTGTTGTTGTTGTTTATTTGTTTGTTTTGTGTGTGTGTGTGTGTTGCAAGCAGAGAGATAGAGAATGGGCACACAGGACCTCTTGCCACTGCAAACAAACTACAGATTCACGAGCCACTTTGTGCCTCTGGCTTTCCTTGGGTGCTGGGGAATCAAACCCAGGCCAGGCTTTGCAAGCAAGTGCCTGTAACTTCTGAACCAGTGCCAAGTCCACCTGCTCTGTGCAGGTGCCAAGAAGGCCACAGCAGAGAGAAGAGCTGCTCCCCGGCAGCTCACGGTCAAATACTGACCAGGACAGTGTGTGACGATGGCCGTGGTATTGTCATGAACATGAGGAAAGTGATGACAAACAGCTCCCTTTTGCCAGGATCTGAGGTTCGAAGTCAGCTGCTGCTTTCCTTAAGGAGCCTCCCATCTCAATTAACTTAATCTACATATTCCTCATAGGCCTAGAAATTTGTTTCCTTGGTGATTCTACATCCTGTCAAATTGACAACGGAGATTAGCCAGCACAGAAGGGAAGGGCGGGGAGGGAGAGGACCAGCAGAAAGCTCAAAGGTAGCCAAGCTATTGAAAAGCAGACCCAGGGTGTTGTCCCAGGACTGAGGTTTCCTCAGTGGAACAGTTACGTGAGATTCGGTCCGTGTTGGGAGGTACTGCGTGATTGAGGGCGGCCTTCTCAGGGGCGATGTGTAAATGCCCCTCTGCATCTGAGCTGTCTGTGCCTCCTGCCAGAGGCTACAAAAAGAGAAGGTGGCCTGGGCTTGCTGCCCTGCATCCTGCACATCCTGGGCCACAATCTGAACCCCACAGTGATTCTAGGCTACAAACATTGATCATCTGGAACTTTCTTGACACCCTCTGTGTAGTACCCACAGATGTGGCAGTTGTCAGTATAAGCCACCACCCTTTCCAAGTGTCTTAAAGGGTTAAAGGGAGAATGCTTGTTTGGTTTGGTTTGTTTGTTTTGGTTTTGGTTTGGCTTGGTTTTTCAAGGTAGGGTCTCACTCTAGCCCAGGCTGACCTGGAATTCACTATGTAGTCTCAAGGTGGCCTCGAACTCACAGTGATCCTGTCTCTGCCATCCAAGTGCTGGGACTAAAGGCATGTGCCACTGTGCCCAGCAAGGAAGAATGCTTGCTATACCAGTGGCCCTTGTCATAGGTGATTCTTTTCCACCACCTAACATAGGAGGTCCCTTCCTCTCGGTTTCATAGCGAGGGAACCAGCTGCTCAGAGGAGATATCTAGCTTTCCTCGGATTCACAGATCAGGGAGATGGACGGACACACACGAGTTCATAGGTAACAGAATCTATGCGCACAAGGCTATCGGCATTCCAGACTTCACCGAGGGAGCAGACAGGCGTAGTTCATGGACAACAGAGATCTGCAAGCACACAGGCCCGTAGGTGACAGTGACTGATACATAAACAAGTTAGTGGGTGACACTGGGGTTTCAACCCACTTGCACAACTTTGGAGCCCAGCCCTTTGTGTGGCATGAAGGCCACACACTGTGAGAGCGCTACTTGCCATTGAGGGAAGGCCTGGCAGGACCAAAAGGGATTCTTAGAATCACTGGTGGTGTCCATGCTAGAAGGGCTCACCTCTGCAAATACATGGGACCCCGGGGCTTCACTCTGAGACCTACCACTTGGTCCTGAGGCCACTCTGCTGCCTTTAAAGCAGAAATACAGGGGCACAAGAGATGGCTCATCAGTTAAGGTGCCTCCTTGCAAAACCTGGGTTCAATTCCCCAGTACCCACGTACAGCTAGATGCACAAAGTGGCACATGAATCTGGAGTTCATTTGCAGGGGCTGGAGGCCCATGGTGTGCCCATTCTGTCTGTCTTTCTCTTCTCTCTCTGCTTGCAAATGAATAAATAAAAATATTTTTAAAAAAACAGCAGAAGTTCACATAGATTTCAGTTGTCCAGCATAAGAAAGCTGGTCTCTAAGAAAATATCCTACAACTCTTCTCTGATTCTCATTCTCTGTCTCTCTTCTCTCTTCTCTAGGTACTGATTGACTGGATTAATGACGTGTTGGTTGGAGAAAGAATCATTGTGAAAGACCTGGCCGAAGATCTATACGACGGTCAAGTTCTGCAGAAACTCTTCGGTAGGAAATGGGCGGGGGTGGTGTGAGGGTGATCGCTTACAGCTAGCTGGGAGTCATCCTCAGGTCACAGCAAGCCCCAAGAGGAGCTTTGAGCATGTAGGATGGGACAACTGAGCTTTGCAGGTTTAGATGGCTCTTAGAATGTGTTTTAGGTGGTGGAATTGCAAAGGAAGTCGTGGTAACCAGGTGGACCTCCTCCCTGGCCATCCGGGGACATCAGCTAGGTCAATGAACAGCCATAAAGCAGGTCTCACCCTCTCCAGGAAACTGTGCTTATGGCCTCTAGGTGTATTGACATGTGTGGGATGTGAATTTGTGATTTTGGGCATGTGTTGTTCATGGAGATGTGTTCCTGTGTGATCTATGGACATGGGTGTGTATGTCTTCCTCTGATCCATGGGCATGTGTGTGGCTCTTTGTGATCTCTGAGCCTGTGTGCCCTGTGACCTATGGACTTGTGCCTTGATGGACCTCTGCTGCCTATGGGTATGTGTGAAGGTGTTCCTTCATGGTCAGTTAACCTGTATATGTGTGTCCTTGTGTGATCTATGCATGTGTGTGTCCACCTCTTCATGATCTATAGACACACATATTTTTGCCTGTCATATTATAAAACTGTGGGTGTGGTCCCCACATGTCCCTCTGTGTGTGGGCTGGGTGTCAGTAGGTGTGAGCGTGTGTCTCTGGGCTGTCAGGATTCTGTGTGTCTCTGTACACCCCAGTAACCGTGTATGCCCCCCACCCTCGGGTAACTTTCCCAGCTATCCATGTGAAAAACCTAAGGCAAACAGGGAAGGGCAGGATAGCTCAGTAGCGCCTGAGACTGTAGGCATGAGCCACCACTCCTGGCTGGTCCCCCAACATTTCCAGAAAAGATAGTCACCCCGTGTGAGTATCTGTGTGCAGACATGTATGCTCCCTGATCTATAGGTACCCACACTTCTCTGTAAGACATCCCATGTTGTTTGTCATTCATGTAAATGCATGTGGCTTTTAGGTTGAGAGCCCATGTCTCATTTATTTTTCCAGTTTTCACCAGCCCTGTCAGGTTGCCTAGCACTTAATCAATGTATATTAGATAAATGAACAGCTAATATACAATGTAGTAATTTCTAGGAAGCTAAACTGATTTAGTCCTCAAACATCAATATTAATGAGTGTTAATATTTAAAGGCTGAAAACGCCAAATGCAGAATGGAGATGGGAAAGCATTGACATACATAGCCGTGGAGGTGTGAGCCCGCTAAGCATCTTCTCGGGTGACTGTGGCTCTGGGCCCCTCCAGCAAATTCCCAGTCCAGGATCACCAACTGTTTTTAAGTGTTCTGGGCTTGGCTTTCTAAGCAAAAGTGGAACATGGCCACGAAGTAATGGCACGTGGCATGGAGCAATCCTGCCTCTGGGGAAAGTTACAAAAGGGCCTCACAGCTGTGCGGCTCCGGGTCACCAATACGACCACATGACATGGCTTGCGCTGTTAGCCTTCATGACGAAAAACTGATTTATGGCGGAGGTCACGCTCCTTTTATAAACTTCAGGTCAGTTCTCCCTGGGTCTCCGCATTATAAACTTACAGACAGGCTATCCAGGTGGAGAGGACCAGTTCTCAGGAAAATGAATGGCTCAGGAGCACCTGGGAAAGATGATTCTAGAGACAAGTTTGAGTGATCCCAAGATCTTCAGTTTCCTTCAAGCTATTTTTTCCTGATTTTTAAAAAAGTATTAATTCATGAAGTATATACTTTGTAGGGACACAGCATGTGTTGGTACCATCATTTTCCTCCTCCCTGCCCCCATTCTGCTTGAGACCCTCCTCAGTGGGGTTGCTGGAATTCACCATGGGGTCGTGAGCTATGCGTTGTGAGAGGAGCAGTCGGTCATTGCGGAGGGCAGAAGCCGGGCAGTGCCTCTGGATATGCCCTTCCCACCTGTGGCCCTAACAAACTGCCTGCCCCTCTTTTGCAAAACGCCCTGGGCTGTGGTTGGGTGTGTTTTCAGTCTACTTCAGTGTTAAGCTCTCAGCAGTTTCTGGATCTTGGCTTGTGCTGAGTATCCCGTTTCTCCGTCACCCCGGCCCAGGGCAGGCTCACCATGGAAGCGGCACTTTTGCTCACCTCACCGAGTCCCCTGTGGTGGCACCTGGGCCTTGGCTGGTGCGTGAGGGGTGGTTCGTCTCCTCGGTTCTCACAACCTTCTAAAAGAGAAAAACAGATTGTCCAATGGAGAATGATGTCATCATAGGTTAAATGGGATAAGCATTGTTAATTTGTAGAGATTTTGATGGATGGAGCCCCTCTTTTGGCCAAAGACTAATGGGAACTTGACATTGGAGACCATAATCTTGGACTGCACAGAATTCGAACCTGGTTTCCAGTTCCAGCTATGGGTTCCTTGCCACTGAGTTGATCTTAGCTGGTCAGGAAGCCTTTGGTTACCCACCAAGGCTGGGTGCCACCATTGCGCGGGTGTGTACGTTTTGTCAGGCTGGTTGCTTTAGTAAGGCAGTGTCCCCCGCCCCACCCCCCTGCTTGCTCATGACATTGCTGGCCACGCCCCCTGCCCCCAGCAGCCCGCGGATCGC
The DNA here is from genome assembly GCF_020740685.1 of Jaculus jaculus. Taxonomy (NCBI): domain Eukaryota; kingdom Metazoa; phylum Chordata; class Mammalia; order Rodentia; family Dipodidae; genus Jaculus; species Jaculus jaculus. The sequence continues at coordinate 179,301,768 of NC_059104.1, forward strand.
TTTCCAGCACCATATGGGCTAACCACCTGGGAACTGGCTCCCTTCCAGATTCCAGCCAGATCTCTCCTTGCTCTGTGTCAGCAGCATGTAATGGCTTCAGAAATAAGAGTCTTGGGGCTGAAGAGATGGCTCAGCCATTAAGATGCTTGCCTGCAAAGCCAAAGGACCTAGGTTCAATTCCCCAGTACCCACGTAAGGCAGCTGCACAAGGTGGCATAGGCACCTGGAGTTTGTTTGCAATGGCTGGAGACCCTGGCACACCCAATCTCTCTCCCTGCTTCTTTCTCAAATAAGTAGGCTTCTTGTTAAGATGGCAGCGTAGGAACCACACCAACACAGCCTAAGGGAGAAAAAGCCAAAAATAAATAAATAAATAATTTTTAAAAAATAGGGTCTTACCATTTACCTCAGATGGATAATCAAGTGTCAAGCTATTTTTTTCTGACTTTCTTCATCCCCATCAAGTTGCTCAAAAGAGAGTTTGGCTCTCACTGTATTCCCTTCACTGGCTAGCCATTGCCTCACACGGTACAGCTGGCCACCTCCCCATCTCCCCATTGACTGTTCCTGCCAAGGTCATCAGTGCCCATTCGGACTTCCTGTCCTGCTGGCCTCGTGTTGCTTTGCCCCAGGCAGGGGGCTCCTGCCCGTCCCTGCTCGCCCCGTGGTTCTCTGCTGACAGGCAGCTGCTCCCCCGTCTGCAGGGCTGATGGTTTCTCAGTCTTCCATCTCGTCCCTGTGCTTTCACACCCACTTCTGGGTGCTCCCACCCATTCCTGTATGAACTTCATCTGCCACATGGCTTTCGCGTGACCGCCACCAGTACAGCGTTCACCTTTTTCAACTGTCTCCTAGACATCCCCACTTTGATGCCCCACAACCTCCCAGTATCCACGTGGTAGAGGCACAAAGATGAGAAATTCAAGGTCATCTTCAGATATACAGCAAGTTGGAGGATACCCTGGGCTCCATGAGACCCAGTTTCAGAAAAAAAAAAATTTATATATATATATATATATATATATATATATATATATATATATATATATGTATGTATGTATTAATAAGCATGGCAGCTCTGTTTGCAACCTGGGCCCTCAGAGCAGCCAGCTGCAAGTATAGTTTAGAGTGAAAGAGGACATTTATCCTGAGGTCCCCACTGTCCTGCGAGTGAAAATCACCCATGCAGGAAATGCAAACATCTCTTGAAGGTTCTCCTGTGCTGAGAGAGGACAGACCCTCAGGCAGGAGGTGGGGACCAGCGGTGTTCTCACAGCTGTCTGCAGGTGAATGCAGGGGCCAGGGAGTTCTGGGAAGGACATAAGTGTCACCCAGAGGAAGTGAGGGTGCCGGCCCCTGCTGTGGGGGCTGTGTCCCCTGACACAGGCCGTCTCTGCGCTTTGGGCGACACTGCCGAGAGGCGTCTGATGCTGGCCTGCTCCTATCTCCTTATGACGCCTGCCTGTCCTCCCTGTCACAGAAACAACTCCAGCCCTTTCCATCACCTTACAGCAAGAGTTTCCCATGCCCAGGAGAAGGCCGTGTCTCCTTCCACGGTGTGCAGAACACACACCTCATTCTTGTCCAGGGGTCCCCTGCTCCTGGAGAGGTTGGCGGAGGCAATGTCCTCAAGTCTCTCAGCGAACCTCTTACGGCAGGAACCAGCACCACTGCAGAACACGAGTCATTCTAGCCCTGGAGTCTCGTGAAGAGCCAGAAAGAATTCTGTGCTAAGGACAGCGGCAGGTGCAAGACCATCCTGAAAAAGCACCCAGTGGCCGGGGCTGGAATGAGTTGGTGAGAGTAGGGAACAACAGCAGCATTGGATGATAACCCAAAATCTAAAATAGATACCGTCCATTCTATACTGATGTAAGCACACAATGAATTACAGGAGTTGGAGCAAAAGACACCTTCTTCCATGCAAAAGCATTCGAAGTCATGTATGAAGCTGTGTCCACTTCAGTGAGGTGGAGGATGACTTCCTCCCCTGTGAGGGTCTGAACATGGTGCTGACTTTCAGTGGTTAGAGTTGGGAAGTGTGGGGGTTTGGGGGATGATGTGATGAGAAGACACTTTGCTCTCTTGATGTCCTCTGCCTACCCCCACAACCTAGTTTTCCTATGAGGAAGCCAATGTTCCCCAAAATAGTCAAGGTCATAGAAAACAAAAAAAAGTGAAAAATTTTCCGAAGGGTTAGAGAGATGGCCCAGCAGTTAAAAGTTCTTGCTTACAAAGCCTGATGACAGTTCAGTTTCTCCAGGGCCCACATAAAGCCAGATGCACAAAGTGACTCATACATCTGTAGTTCATTTGCAGTGGCAAAAGGTCCTGGCATGCCCATGTGTGATTGTTTGTGCTTGCTCATGCTCTCTCTCTCTCTCCTTGCAAATAGGAAAACAAAAGTATTTAGATATTGTCAGAAAACAGAGATGCCTAAGGAGACATGAGGAATAGATGGACATTTCTGGACAGTATCCTGGAAGAGAGAAAGGACACGGGGGAGGGGGGGTCAGTGAACTAATAAAAGGTATATTAAGTGTGGTATTTAGTTAACAATTAAGTACTGGTGTCTGACTTAATCAGCTGGAACAAATATGCAATGGTCATGGAAGCTGCTGGCAACAGGAGAGGCTAAGTTGTGGACTGGTGAGAGCTATTATACTTATTTATACCTATTTATTACTGTATCCTAGTTTTTTTTCTCGATTTTTATTAACATTTTCCATGATTATAAAAAATATCCCATGGTAATACCCTTACCCCCCCTACTTTCCCCTTTAAAATTCCATTTTCCATCATATCCCCTGCCCATCTCATTCAGTCTCTCTTTTATTTTGATGTCATGATATTTTCCTCCTATTATGATGGTCTTGAGTAGGTAGTGGCAGGCACTGTGAGGTCATGGATATCCAGGCCATTTTATGTCTAGAGGGAGCATGTTGTAAGGAACTCTACCCTTCCTTTGGCTCTTAATTCTTTCCACCACCTCTTCTGCATTAGACCCTGAGCATTGGAGGGTGTGATTGAGATGTTACTCAGTACTCCAGTCATTTTTTTCCAGCACTATGATACCTTCTGAGTCATCCCAAGGTCACTGCCATCTGAAAAGAGAAGATTCTCTACTCAAAGTGAGAGTAGCGTTAATATAAGTGTATAAATATTAAGAGACGTGCTTACTGGGCAGTTTGATAAGCATAGTATATACATTTTTCCAAACATCAGCAGATGTTACACCCCTAGGGCTCATGACTACCCCTGTTTTAAGTTTTCAGTGTCAGGGATGTATTCCCCCCCGCAAGGAGTGGGCCTCCAGTCCAATTGGAGGGCAGTTGGTTTCCACCATGACAGACATACCACTATTGCACCCGTTGGCTCATTTGGCCTGGCTGGCCAATTTTAAGGCTTGCAGTGTCCACTGTTGAGTATCTTCACTGGTGGTATCTCCTTCTCCCATTGAACTACATGTAGAATGGCTTCTTCCAGCTTTCTGTCAGCTGGTCTACATGGGGGAGGTTATCAACTCAGTTCCAGCAGGATTTCTCAGTGGCCTTGCAGCCCAAGTATGTGGAGTCTTCAGCAATAAGGTCTTACCATCTATTCCTGGTGGGAAACCAAGGGCCTCAGCAATGGCCTATAATGTTTTGGGGGCATCAGGTTTTGTTTTTAGTAAAGAGGTTCAGCTCCTTTATATTGATTACTTTTATCATCAGTGTGACAAAATACCTGGCAAAAGCAACTTAAGGAAGAAAGGGTTTATTTTGGCCCACTGTTTGGGGTCATGAGGCATGGTGGCAGAAGTGTGAGGTGGCTGGTCACATTGCATGTGTGGTCAGGATGCGGAGCATAAGGCACGGTGGCAGAAGTGTGAGGTGGCTGGACACACTGCATCTCTGTTCAGGATGCAGAGCGTAAGGCACGGTGGCAGAAGTGTGAGGTGGCTGGACACACTGCATCTGTGGTCAGGATGCAGAGCGTAAGGCACGGTGGCAGAAGTGTGAGGTGGCTGGACACACTGCATCTGTGGTCAGGATGCAGAGAGTAAGGCACGGTGGCAGAAGTGTGAGGTGGCTGGACACACTGCATCTGTGGTCAGGATGCAGAGAGTAAGGCACGGTGGCAGAAGTGTGAGGTGGCTGGTCACATTGCATCTGTGGTCAGGATGCAGAGCGTAAGGCACGGTGGCAGAAGTGTGAGGTGGCTGGTCACATTGCATCTGTGGTCAGGATGCAGAGAGTAAGGCACGGTGGCAGAAGTGTGAGGTGGCTGGACACACTGCATCTCTGTTCAGGATGCAGAGCATAAGGCACAGTGGCAGAAGTGTGAGGTGGCTGGACACATTGCATCTGTAGTCAGGATGCAGAGAGTAAGGCACGGTGGCAGAAGTGTGAGGTGGCTGGTCACATTGCATCTGTAGTCAGGATGCAGAGAGTAAGGCACGGTGGCAGAAGTGTGAGGTGGCTGGTCACATTGCATCTGTGGTCAGGATGCAGAGAGTAAGGCACGGTGGCAGAAGTGTGAGGTGGCTGGTCACATTGCATCTGTGGTCAGGATGCGGAGCGTAAGGCATGGTGGCAGAAGTGTGAGGTGGCTGGTCACATTGCATCTGTGGTCAGGATGCAGAGTGTAAGGCACGGTGGCAGAAGTGTGAGGTGGCTGGTCACATTGCATCTGTAGTCAGGATGCAGAGAGTAAGGCACGGTGGCAGAAGTGTGAGGTGGCTGGTCACATTGCATCTGTGGTCAGGATGCGGAGCGTAAGGCACGGTGGCAGAAGTGTGAGGTGGCTGGTCACATTGCATCTGTGGTCAGGATGCGGAGCGTAAGGCACGGTGGCAGAAGTGTGAGGTGGCTGGTCACATTGCATCTGTGGTCAGGATGCAGAGTGTAAGGCACGGTGGCAGAAGTGTGAGGTGGCTGGTCACATTGCATCTGTGGTCAGGATGCGGAGCGTAAGGCACGGTGGCAGAAGTGTGAGGTGGCTGGTCACATTGCATCTGTGGTCAGGATGCAGAGTGTAAGGCACGGTGGCAGAAGTGTGAGGTGGCTGGTCACATTGCATCTGTAGTCAGGATGCAGAGAGTAAGGCACGGTGGCAGAAGTGTGAGGTGGCTGGTCACATTGCATCTGTGGTCAGGATGCGGAGCGTAAGGCACGGTGGCAGAAGTGTGAGGTGGCTGGTCACATTGCATCTGTGGTCAGGATGCAGAGTGTAAGGCACGGTGGCAGAAGTGTGAGGTGGCTGGTCACATTGCATCTGTAGTCAGGATGCAGAGAGTAAGGCACGGTGGCAGAAGTGTGAGGTGGCTGGTCACATTGCATCTGTGGTCAGGATGCGGAGCGTAAGGCACGGTGGCAGAAGTGTGAGGTGGCTGGTCACATTGCATCTGTGGTCAGGATGCGGAGCGTAAGGCACGGTGGCAGAAGTGTGAGGTGGCTGGTCACATTGCATCTGTGGTCAGGATGCAGAGTGTAAGGCACGGTGGCAGAAGTGTGAGGTGGCTGGTCACATTGCATCTGTGGTCAGGATGCAGAGAGTAAGGCACGGTGGCAGAAGTGTGAGGTGGCTGGACACACTGCATCTCTGTTCAGGATGCAGAGCATAAGGCACGGTGGCAGAAGTGTGAGGTGGCTGGTCACATTGCATCTGTAGTCAGGATGCAGAGAGTAAGGCACGGTGGCAGAAGTGTGAGGTGGCTGGTCACATTGCATCTGTGGTCAGGATGCGGAGCGTAAGGCACGGTGGCAGAAGTGTGAGGTGGCTGGTCACATTGCATCTGTGGTCAGGATGCGGAGCGTAAGGCACGGTGGCAGAAGTGTGAGGTGGCTGGTCACATTGCATCTGTGGTCAGGATGCGGAGCGTAAGGCACGGTGGCAGAAGTGTGAGGTGGCTGGTCACATTGCATCTGTGGTCAGGATGCGGAGCGTAAGGCACGGTGGCAGAAGTGTGAGGTGGCTGGACACACTGCATCTGTGGTCAGGATGCAGAGCGTAAGGCATGCTAAAGTTCAGCTCGCTTTCTCCTTGTTACTCATCCCAGATCCCCAGCCCATGTGATGGTGCTACCCACATTCTGGGTAACTCTTCTTGTCGTAACGAATCCTCTCTGGAAATACCCTCACTGACATCCCCACAGGTGTCTCTTGGGTGACTTGAAATCCTGTCAAGTTGATAATAGAATACTAGCCATCACATACCCTATAGAAGAGTTTGAATTAAAAGTTTTTAGACAAGACTACTTTGGGAGTATAACTGTGGAAGACATGTGAGCAAAGTGACATGATCAGAGTGGAACTTGGGGAACAGACCTTAGGAGCAGTAGGAGGGGGCTTGGTGGCAGTAGTGAATCCAGCAATGCACCTTTCTATGAGTGGATGATAAAGAAGGGGGATATGCTTTAAGAGGGCCCAATAATACCAAGCAGGAGATGCCAAAGAAAGCCAGGCTGACCCTTTGTGGCAGATAGTAAGCAAAGAGGACTCCATGAGCCCCCAGGAGAAGCAGCACCTTGAGGAATTTGGTCACACTGATTTTAAGGTTGGTTCCCATGCCCGGGTTGAATTCTTTTTTCATGTTTATAATATATTATCCATCCTGAAGATTGATTACACACATTTAAACTTCAGAGCAAAACAACTTACCCGTAGGTACCACATAATATTTGATGCATTTCAACAGTCCTCCCTAGTAAAACAGAGGGAAAAAAATGGAACTACTAAATATACCGAAGATCATTAAAACCTAACAGTGAGTATATTAAGTAGTGGAATGTCAAAGACTAGGAATTAGGAGCAAGTCGTAAATAATAGCTGTTACCACTATAAAAGTTTTACAGCTTCCAGTTGATGTTAAGAAGCTATGAAAACAGATTTCTATTCCAGCGTTCTGGGTGACTAGATGCTTAGACAAAACCCTTCCTCACCAATACCATCTTGGTAGGAAGTCTTTCAAAATCTGGATAAGCCTTTAAAAACATGTTTGTTTAAGTCATGGCTAAAGTGCCTTGAGAAGGAAGGAAACTCTTCTGCTTCCAGAAACAACAAGGACGTGTAAATCTAGTGGGATAGGTGGTAATTCCTAATGGCTTATGGCCTGGGGTTGAGGGCATTACCCATACAGGGGCAGAGCAAGGCCTGAGTAGACACTAAGCCGGAAAGGGGCTTGGATCACAGGCCTGGGCGTTGCAGAGCAACACTCAGTGAGGAAACTAGAAAATCTTGTTCAACCGAGGAAGGTAATGATAGGGATAAAAAACCCATCTTGGGCTGGAGAGATGGCTTAGTGATTAAGGCATTTGCCTATGAAGCCCAAGGACACAGGTTTGATTCCCCAGATCCCACGTAAGCCAGATGCACATGGTGGCACATGCGTGTGGAGTGTGTTTGCAGTAGCTAGAGGCCCTGGCATGCCCATTCTGACTCACTCTGTATCTCTTTCTCCCTCTTTCTGTCTCTAATAAATAAATAAATAAAAATAGGAATGTCAGGCTGGAGAGATGGCTTAGCAGTTAAGCACTTGCCTGTGAAGCCTAAGGACCCCAGTTTGAGGCTGGATTCCCCAGGACCCATGTTAGCCAGATGCACAAGGGGGCACACACATCTGGAGTTCATTTGCAGTGGCTGGAAACCCTGGCGTGCCTATTCTCTCTCTCTCTCTCTCTTTCTCTGTCTGTCACTCTCAAATTAAAAAAAAAATTAAATAAAATAAGAATGTCTTTAAAAAAATCTTATCCTTGGGCTGGAGAGATGGCTTAGCGGTTAAGCGCTTGCCTGTGAAGCCTAAGGACCCCGGTTCGAGGCTCGGTTCCCCAGGTCCCACGTTAGCCAGATGCACAAGGGGGCGCACGCGTCTGGAGTTCGTTTGCAGAGGCTGGAAGCCCTGGCGCGCCCATTCGCTCTCTCTCCCTCTATCTGTCTTTCTCTCTGTGTCTGTCACTCTCAAATAAATTAAAAAAAAAAAAAATCTTATCCTTGAATGTAAGTAGAGACAGAGAGAGAAGAGAAGAAAGGAGACAGGGACAGGGGAGGGAGGGGAAAGAGACCTTACCCTTCACAGTTCACACATGCATTTAGGATGATGATGGTTTGTCCTACTGTGGCTGTTAAAGCACTAAGATCAGGCTGGAGAGATGGCTTAGCAGTTAAGGCGCTTCCCTGCAAAACCAAAGGACCTCGGTTCGATTCCCCAGTACCCATGTAAGCCAGATGCACAAGGTGGCGCATGCATTTGGAGTTCATTTGTAGTGGCTGGGAGCCCTGGCACATGCATTCTCTCTTTCTCTCCCTCTCTCCCTCTCTCTCTCTCTCTCTCTCTCTCTCTCTCTCTCTCTCTCTCTCTGCCTCTTTCTATCTGTTACTCTCAAATAAAAAGAACTAAAAATTTTTTTAAGTAAAAATGAATAAATTAGAAGCAGTAGCAGCAAAGGTCAACCTGGGGACAGATCCAAGCCATAACTGAACAAACGTAAAGTGTCGCGGGGACGGGCAGTGTATCCACGTAAGACATGAAGGCGGCGTGAACACCGTAGGCAGCTGTGGCTCACGGGAAGGAAGGGTGTGATTGGGTCTAAATGAGCTGAGGTCACCGTGTTGACTAGGATATAAGTAAGGATAGCAATGAAGACGTTAAGGTAAGTGTGCATGATACAGTTTCTATTGGAAAAAACTAAAACCACAGTCATTATTCCAAGAAGAATTTGAGCCGAGCATGGTGGAGCATACCTTGAATCCCAGAAATCAGGAAGCTAAAACAGAAGAGTCTTCATTCATTGCTCCTGGCTACCTAGTGAGACCTGTCTTCAAAAATGAAAGAGACGAACTTAACAAATTCACCATCATAGTGGTGGATTTTTTTAAAACACTTTTCACATTTCTCTCTCTCTCTCTCTCTCTCTTTTTTTTTTTTTTTTTTTTTTTTGGTTTTTTGAGATAGGATCTCACTCTGGTCCAGGCTGACCTGGAATTCACTATGTAGTCTCTCGGTAGCCCCAAGCTCTTTGCGATCCTCCTACCTCTGCCTCCCGAGTGCTGGGATTAAAGGTATGCGCCACCACGCCCGGCCTAAACACATTTATGTCTCTTAACAAAATATTAAGAAAATATGTCATAGGGTAGGAAATAGAGCTCAGTGCTTGATCATCTGCCTAGCATGCACAAGCCCCTCGGATGGATCCTCAACACTGAAAAGAGTTTATAAAGAAAATTTAGACAGGGCAATTAACTAGTTGTAACTAATCTGCACTCTTCAACTAGAGAATTCTCATTCATTTTAACTGTATGTGGCACTCCTTGCTGGCAAAAATTGTCTGTGTACATCAACCAAATATCCAGGTACTAGTATACAGATTAAATTCTCTGAGGCAACTAGAAAACATTAATGAAGCCGGGCGTGGTGGCGCACGCCTTTAATCCCAGAACTCGGGAAGCAGAAGTAGGAGGATCACCATGAGTTTGAGGCCAGCCTGAGACTATATAGTGAATCCCAGGTCAGCCTGGGTTAGAGCAAAACCTTACCTCAAAAAAAAAGTTTAAAAAAAAAAAAAAGGAAAGAAAAAGACATTAGTGAATGTGCCTGCCTCATATATTTTGAAACAAAAATAACTTTTCAATAACTAAGGAATCAAGGTTGGAGAGATGGCTCGGTGATTAATGGCATTTGCTTGCAAAGCCTTCCAGCTAAGCTCGATCCTCCCCAACACCCACATGAAGCCAGATGCAAAGTGGCCCATCTGTGATCTCAAGTCACCTATGACAATGGGACACAGAGCCAGGAGAGTCTGAAGCTTTCACACCAGCTAGTCTGACATTCATTTGTAGGCAACACACTGTCTCCAAGGAGGCAGAAGTTTACCGACATGCCAAGGTTGTCCACGGAGCTCCACAAACATTTTGTGGTGTGACACATGTGTGTTCCTACATATTTGCATACACACGAAGAAATTATAAAAATTAACTTTATAAGAAACAACTCAGCCGGGCGTGGTGGCGCACACCTTTAATCCCAGCACTCGGGAGGCAGAGGTAGGAGGATCTCCGAGAGTTCGAGGCCACCCTGAGACTACATAGTGAATTCCAGGTCAGCCTGAGCCAGAGTGAGACCCTACCTCGAAAAACAAAAAAAAAAAAAAAAAGAAACAACTCAGAGGCTGGAGAGATGACTTAGCAGTTAAGTGGCAAGCGTCTTCAAAGCCAAAGGACCCAGGTTTGATTCCTCAATACCCATGTAAGCCAGATGTACACTTGGTGCATGTGCCTGGAGTTCATTTGCAGTGGTTGAAGGCCCTGACACACCCATTCTCTCTCTCTATCTGCCTGTTCTCTCTCTCTCTCTGTAAATAAAATAAATTAATTAAAAAAATTTTAAAAGCTGGGCATGGTAGCACACGCCTTTAATCCCAGCATTCGGGAGGCAGAGGTAGGAGGATCACTATGAGTTTGAGGCCACCATGAGACTACATAGTTAATTCCAGGTCAGCCTGGGCCAGAGTGAGACCCTACCTAGAAAAAAAAAAAAAAAACCCTCAGGAATCACTTGTCCTGAAGAGTATTTTATATGCTGTAATTCTTTGAAAGTCAGTTATGTTAATTTAGTATGACGGTGAGACAATATGTTAGTTTAAACATCTGAGTTCTTCCATTATTCTGGGTAATTGAGATAATTCTGCCTTGTCTTCATACTTCGGAGCTTTTTGAATACTGTTCATTGTTTTCAAAAATGAGTCTCTCCAAGACCATTTTAGTATGCTAAGTAAAATATTCACAAAGTAATCCACCTGAAAAAAATTTTTCTAAACCACATCCTATTTCAAAATCACACATAATACTTTCTTAAAAGTTAAGCTAATTATGAACAATTTGCAGAACTATGAAGACATGCAAGAAATGGTTTCCTGGGAGAACGAACCTTCAGCAGCAGTTTTCAAAGGGCTAAAACTGGCGTACGAGCAAGAAGGAAAAGTAGGAGGCCAGAAAATAAATTACCTTTAAACCCTTGTTAACAATGAAGAAAATTACTATGTAACTATATAAACACTTCAGGCAACTTCTTAAATTTTGAGGGCTTAAATACCTTAAAGATAAGAAATAGGAATAACAGAAAAGTATCTCGATTCTTTTATGAATAAATTAATAAAAGAACTAATGAGGGGATTTAGTAGGATCACTATATATAAGAAACTATATAAGGCAAAGCTTTTATTTTATCATAAATAATCAGTAATTGAAATAGGATGTTTATTGACAATAAGAAAACATTGGGATATACCTGACTATATATCTCAGGAGGATGGTTAAATACATACTAAGCCCTATAATGTATTATGGTGCTTTTAAAAAATAAATTGGATCTGTATATATTGACCTAGAATGATATAAGTTATGTGGGAAAAAGCCAGTAGTGTGTGTGTGTGTGTGTGTGTGTGTGTGTGTGTATTAAGCTATATATTATATATATTATTCTGTGTATATATAGTATACCAAATATATCTTACATATTATGTATAGATCCAGTATATACACACACTATAATCTCATTTTGGAGTTCTTTATAGATTGTTTTCTTTGAGGCAGAGTCTCACTCTAGCCTAGACCAACCTGGAGCTCATTATGTAACCCAGGCTGGCTTCAAACTCCCAACAATCCTCCTACCTCGGCCTCCCAAGTTCATTTTGTTTTGGTTTGTTTTTTAAAGGAATTCTTTCTGAACGTGTGACCCTAAATCCAATGGCAGTAAAAGATGATAAATATGAAAATTCGTAGATAGTGCTATCGTGCAGTAGAGCCAGAAAATGCGTGGTTCTCACTTATTCCCCATCCTCCCTGGCTGCCCGGCTCACTCCCAAGACAGTCAGCTGTCAGTAGCCCAGCAGTTTTTCCTCTAATCTAGGCCAAGACGAGGCTCCAGAGTGTCTCAGTGTAGTGTTTTGGGTAGCCCTTCCCCAGTCACTGTAGCTGCAATGCTCATCAATGACAACAGCCAGCTCCTAAGGACAATTACACCATCCAGAAACAATGGAGGACAGCTGGGGAGATAGCAAGTGCTTGCCTTGCAAATATGGGCACCTGAGCTTGCTTCCCAGCACCCACGTCAAATGCAGGTGTGGTGGCGTGCAACGGTAATGCCAGTTCCCGGGAGGTGGAGTCAGGAGAATCCACAGAGCTTCCTGGGCAGCCAGTCTAGTCTAATTGGTGAACTCCAGGCCAACTAGAGGCCCCGCCTCAGGGAGAGGTAGACAGTGTTCCTCGGGACAGCGCCTGAGATTATGCTCTGGCCTCCACACATGCATGCATGCACACACACTTGCGTACCTAGGCACATGCAAACACACATGCATGTATGTATGCCACACCGCACACACCCCCAAAAGATTTTAATGGGATAAAAGAAACACAACTCGCCCTTTCTTCAGTAGGAGAGCGTCTAAGATAAGAATTCCACCTGAAATTGGAAAGGCACATGTTCTCTCCAGGGTTTTGCTATATGCGTATTAAATCCATGACTTTCAGAAGTGAAGGATGGCTTGTGCAACTTAGGTGGAAAGAAAGGCCCACTTCTGTCCACGGCACGTGACAATCGTCAGCATTCACCCCACCAAGGATCTGAAAAAGATTCATAAACCCACAGAACCTGCACAAATTCTCCAGTGGGCAACTTCGTCATCCAAGAATTACCCAAAGGGCATGAGCCTGTGTAAACTGTGATTATCTAAAACAAATAATCCCAGGAGAAGCGTATGATTTGATTATTGGTACAGCGGCCCTTAGAAATATGGAAAAAAGATATTGTAGACATGTTTTCAAGTGCCTATTCTGGGGCTGGAGAGATGGCTTAGCAGTTAAGGCACTGGCGTGTAGAGCCCAAAGACCCACGTTCAATTCCTCAGAACCCATGTAAGCCAGACGCACATGGTAGCGCATGCGTCTGGAGTTCATTTGCAGTGTCTAGAGACCCAAGCGTGCCCATTACCCCTTCCCTCCCCCCTCTCATAAATAAATAAATAGTGAACTTCACGTGTCCCTCTGTCAATCTTTTTTTTTTAAATACTTTATTTATTTATTTATTTATTTAATATTTATTTATTTATTTGAGAGCAACAGACACAGAGAGAAAGACAGATAGAGGGAGAGAGAGAATGGGCGCGCCAGGGCTTCCAGCCTGTGCAAACGAACTCCAGACGCGTGCGCCCCCTTGTGCATCTGGCTAACGTGGGACCTGAGGAACCGAGCCTTGAACCGGGGTCCTTAGGCTTCACAGACAAGCGCTTAACCGCTAAGCCATCTCTCCAGCCCTGTCTGTCAATCTTTAATGAGCTGTGGAGAGTAGATAAAGGGAGTCTAGACGCAGGTACCATAACTCCCATCAACAAGCCACGGTCGATGTGTTCTTTCTAATAGATGCAGCACGAATTCAGATTAACCATCTCGTAAGTGCCATATTTAGACGAGACTGTCTCCTGTGTTGTGGCTCATGAGGACCATGGGTTGTGAAGCCTGTCATATGAGCAACACTCAGAAAGGGACACAGCCTGTGACCTGTCACCCAGTGCTTTCTTCTCGCTTAGAGTTTTTTAAATATGTATTTTATTTATTTATTTGACAAAGAGAGAGAGAGAATAGGCACAGCAGGGCCTCCAGCCACTGCAAACAAACTCCAGACGCGTGCACCCCCTTGTGCATCTGGCTAATGTGGCTCCTGGGGAATCGAACCTGGGTCCTTTGGCTTTGCAGGCAAATGCGTTAACCAGCCCTTGCTTAGTTTTTATTTGATACTCACTGAAGGTGCTCTTGTAGGCTTATGAGGACATTGCAGCTATCATCCTCTGAGAAACTATAGCCGTATTCACGCATGTGAAAGCAGAAATGACTCAGATCTTCCACCTGGCTGGCAGCAGCTGTAAGATGCCATCAATTTTAAAACACAATCTGATTTTGGGATGTTAAAATGCATGCCTTGGAATTGATGAAATATGACATACCAAATAAGTTTCCTCTGGGGTGTGGGGAGGGGGAGAGGCAGGAGTTGAAAGGATAGGAGGTGCTTAAATAAGAGTGACACAATTGAACGTGACACATATTGTACACAGGAGTGGACAGAGTCTTCTCAATAGGAATGAGACTGGAGAAGCTGGGGACAGAGATGTCCTTGGGAAAGGTGAGTGAAAGAGACAGCCCAGATGCAGGGTGCAGTGGCGCACGCCTTTAATCCCAGCACTCGGGAGGCAGAGGTAGGAGGATCGCCATGAGTTCGAGGCTACCCTGAGACTACATAGTGAATTCTAGGTCAGCCTGGGCCACAGTGAGACCCTACCTCAAAAAAACAAAAAAAAAAAGAGAGAGAGAGAGAGAATGAGAGAGAGAGAGGCGGCCCAGAATGAAGAGAGTCCAAAAATGACAGGTTAAATGTCCCATTTCTGTGGTCCTGTGGGTCCACCACACACACAGGTCCCATGGTATTGGTGCTGACTGTGGCATTAGACGAGGTGTCATGTCCCGCCCCTAGTAGGTAAGTCACCTACCAGAAGCAGCTCAGGGAGGGAAAGCTTATTTCTGCTTACATCTCAGGGCGTGATGGGGAAGGCCTGGCAGGACAGGAAGCTGCATCCCATCAGCAGGGAGGAAGCAGAGAGCAAGAACAGCAAGCAGGGGGCTGGAGAGATGGCTTAGTAGTTAAGGCGTTTACCTGCGAAGCCTTAAGGACCCAGGTTCAATTCCCCAGGACCCACGTAAGCCAGATGCATAAGGTGGGGCATGCATCTGGAGTTCATTTACAGTGGCTGGAGTTCCTGGTGTGCCCATTCTCTCTCTCTCTCTCTCTCTCTCTCTCTCTCCCTCTCTCTCATCTCCTTCTTTCTCCCTCCTTGTCTAATAAATAAATAAATAAATAGAACAGCAGCAGGACTGGACTACAACACCTCAAGGCACCGCCCCTGGTGACCCTCATCCTCCAGCAAGGCTCCACCTCCTGAAGGTTCCACAGCCTTCCCAAACGGCCCCAGGAGCTGAGAATTGGGTGTTCAAACACATGAGTTTATGAGGGGTCATTTCTTATCCAAACAGCTGCAGCAGCGCAGTTAGACCTTTGTATCCAGTGGTTCCACATCTGCAGATTTAACTAACAGCTAATCAAGGTATTTGATGGGAAATTGCACCCACAGTGAACATGCACAGACTTATTTTTCTTGTCATGATCCTAAAAATTCTGTAAATAGAGTATAACATATAACGTGCTATTGAGTATTATAAGTAATCCAAAGACGATTAAAGTGTACCAGAACACTGAAAGGTTCTAATGTGAATATTACACTGTTTACACAGGGAACTGAACAGCCATGGTTTTCAGCATTCATATGGGATTCTAGAACCAGTTCCCCAAGGCTCCCTAGGCTTGACTGTATTTGGTTGTAGAATGTGTGCACAAGTGAGTGAACGGGGTGGGGGGAAATAAGTGCATCCGTCAGGGCAGTCTGAGCACCAACATAACAGCTGCTCTTTCCCCTTGTTGCTCCAGAGAAACTTGAAAGTGAGAAGTTAAATGTGGCCGAGGTCACCCAGTCAGAGATTGCCCAGAAGCAAAAACTGCAGACTGTCCTGGAGAAGATCAATGAGACCCTGAAACTTCCTCCCAGGAGCATCAAGTGGAACGTGGACTGTGAGTTGTGCTTTGGAAGTGGAGTGATCGAGGACACTGTGGTCCCCACCATGTCCCTGATAGGTCCTCTGTGCAAACCCATTCATCCTTGAGAGGCGCCAATTGAGAGAGAGAGCTTGTCCTATTTGCCCTGGGAGTAAAAGCACAAGATGAGCGCTGGGAAGGTGGCGTAGTGGATAAGACACTTGCCTTGCAAGCGTGAGACCCGCGTTCGATCCCCAGGACCCATGTAAAGCACTAGCTTAGCACACGCAATAGCAAACTCCAAGAGACCCTGCCTTGCACACGGTGGAGGGTGAGGGCCTGTACCAGGCTGTCCTCTGACCTACACACATGCAGACACAGCTACACACAGAAGGTTTTGTTCTTGTAAACACAAAATGTCCAAGTCAGGTACCTCTTTTTTGTAGAAGGCTTTCCACTGAACACTTGGGTGAGCCAGGGACAGGAAGAAGACGCAGAACAGTGCTCAGAGGCTCTGGGAAGCCAAGGTCCCGCGTCCCCGCCGCTGAGAGGCAGAGCCAGGACCTGACTCTGTCTACCCCAAGCCCCACACCCTGGTCCTTCTCCTTCGCCTGCCAGAAGGAGTGAGGATAAACATGAAATCTCAAACACTAGAATGGGAGACTTTTTAATTATGAATTATTAAGTTTATTGAGGGGTGAAATCACAAATTGTGGGTTATATTTTAGGGAGACTGAGGTCTAGGAAGGGAGGCTAAGCCCATGGAAAGGAGGAAACACGCTGTCATGTGGAAATGCTATACAGTGTAGAAGGCTCATTTAAGAGAAATGGAGGTCTTTAGAAAAAGACTGGAACAGGGTTGTAAGAACCTGAGAAGTAGAATCTAGATATATACGTAGAGAGACTCAGAAAACACACATGGCATCTGCCAGGTGATTTCCTGAAGAGGGAGAGTAGCAAAGCAGAGAGCAGGAAATTCGGAGGAGAGATGAGGGATGAGGAGGACTCCACTCACGGCTGTAAGGACACGGAGGCAAGCCTAGAGTTGGTGAGAGCACACAGTGGTAGATTTGGAGATCAGAGGAAAATCATACATGTCATTAAAGTGGGACGTTACCCCCAACCATAAGACAGAGGCAAGCAGGAGAGTTTAGGTCAAGAAACAACGCCAGGGCTCCCTGGTCAGGGATGCCAACGCCTGCCCTGCTGGGGGCAGAGGTTGACTCATGTGCGCCCTGCAACACAGGGTAATAACCGGAGAGACCCCCACGTACCAGGGGTTGCACCAGAAGAGAGAGAGGAGAACAGTTTTGAAGTCAGCTTTTCTAAACTAATGTAACTCACAGATATCTGAATATATAGATCATTCCTGCCTCAAGAACCTACCCTGGTGTGTTCTATATACTGAATGAGTCCATATCAGAAACAGTGATAAATCACAGGTCAAATGACACAGTAGTAAAAAAATGTAGTTTCTGTTCAGGTACCAAGTTGTTTTGTTCTTTGTAATAGAGAGGAAAAAAAACATACAGATTTTTACAGTACAAATAAAAATGATTAGACTCTGAGAGATGACCTACTACATTTAATTGCATGTCTAATTTGACATAAAATGGATACCTCTCAACCTCCAGAAGGTGGGGGGGGGGAGTCCTTTCAAACTTGAGAAAGGAAAAAGCAGCCTTTAGATCTCAGCTTTGTGATCAGGTGGCTGCCAGTGGCTCTCTCTCTCCTTCATATTTCTGACATGTGCCGTTGGCATACCTCCTTCAGCATAATGACCCCTTTGCTAGCACAGAACAGTGTGCTAAGCTGAGAACAGGGCATTCTCTGCCAGCCAAGATGTACCAGAGGGCAGTGGAGCGAGGCGCTGACTCTGCACCCCAGGAGTGACCCATGGAGGGTCCTTATTTCCCTGTGCCTGGTGATGCTGACATGTTCAGAAAAGAGGAAACGGTGGGCAGTCGAGAGGCGTTGGGAAGACCCCCCCACCCAGCTCAGTAGCCGCTGATCCTTCAGTACAGAGCATCTCTTTGTCCCCTCACACACACACCAAAAAAAAAAAAAAAAAAGAAAGAAAAAGAAAAACAAATCAACTTTTCATGCCCTTCCCCCATTCAGGAAAGGCTGAAACAAAAGAACAGGAATTTCTTTTGCTTTGGTCACACCAAGGGCACTTGGTGGCTGTGAGTAAGCTGTTTGGGGCATGCTGAATTGCTCACTGGGAAGCAAGTATGGAGAAAAAAATGAACTTTGATTACCACCAAATCTATCTGTTTTCATTTTCTTTTGGCCCAATTACTGACTATATCCATGAATATCTTACGTAGTGAAGTCATCTGCCCTGTTGTGTTCTGTAGTTTGCAGCAGGGACTTTTCTGTATTTCGGTATCCTTGTCGTCTTGCTGGCTTTTCGTTGCTTCTGTCTTGAGGGTGGGTGTCCTCCAGTTGACCACAACCCTGGCTTGATGCTGATCCTTTAAGAATGCTTTTCAAGCACCTGCCAACGTCACCTGGCGTAGGTCGGAGGTCTTTGCTTCGCTTCTGATTATGTCTTGTGAATTACTTGCCCCAGATAAATCTTGTCTCCAGAACTGAGGTGAAGTAATGAATGGGTCAGAGAGGAGAGTTTTCTCCAGGGCTGCTCCCTCCCTGCCTCAGGGTGTCAGGAAGAACTGAGAGGCAGCAGTTTGTTCTAGAAGGAACGTGGCCACACATCTCACCCTTCTCTCTGTTATCAACCCTGGTGATGTATCTGGGGATACTGCGTGGTCTTTATGCTCAGGACAAAGGTGGCAGAGGCAGGCTGCTGACTTACCAAGGTCCTTGGTTAATCTATGCCTTGGGTACTTTTTTCCTATTCACAACAATAATATTGATTATTGAAAATTTTTAAAATGTGAATTCATAAAGATATTGAAATACTAACATCCAACCTATGTCCTGATGCTTGTTACCTGCTCAGCAGTTTAATCCTTATAATGTTCACTCGACCATCTGAGCTAAGCACTTTTTATTATCCCCATTTTACAGATAGGAAAATAAAGCCTAGAGAGGTTATGACATGATGAATGTGTGCTTCCTGAGGGCAGGGTTTCTGGTTTCTTCGCTGTTGTTGCCCCAGAACCAGGAAGAGTGGCATACACGAAGTATTTCTGTATATTCCAAAGGAGTGTCCGTGTCTAGACCACACGGTGATGAATAACAGAAACCTGCAGGACGCCAGAGTACCGAGCCTCCCGCACAGATGCCTGTGCAGCGACGGCTCCTGCATGCTGTCGCGTGCTTCTTCAGCCTGTGTGTGGATAATAAGGGATGCACACAGCACGGTTTGTGTGTGTGTGTGCGTATGTATACATATACAGTAGCCCCCATTATCTAAGGGAAGGTGTCTTTCAAGGCCCTTCAGAGGCCTGGAACCATAGATAGCACCAACCCTTATATATACTGTTTTTCCCTATATGTACATAATTTTACTATATATAAATTTAGTCCCTTTTGCATTATTTTTAAATCACAGTTTTGAGTTAACATACAGAACAATGGGCTGCCGTAAGCATTCTCATATATATTTGCAGTTATACTTTGTTCTAATGCATCTTTTTCCCACAGTGCCCTTCCCCATTCCCTCCCTCCCTCCTCCTGGGTTCCTTCCTTACCTTAAAAAGTCCCCATTCTGCTTTCATGTCACATGCATTCTGTTACTCTCTCTCCTTTTCTTCTTCCTTTCCTGTAAGAGCACTTCTTCCTTGTTCATGATTTCCTTTCTAGTTTCATCACACACACACACTCACACACATACACACACACACCACATGCTAATTTAAATCTAGGTCCTACATTGAGAGAGGACATGGTATTTGTTTTTCTGAGTTTGGCTTATTTCCCTTAAACATAATGATCCCCATTGGCATCCATTCTCTGCATATGGCGTGACTTCGTTTTTTTATGGCTATATAAAATTCTACGGCGCGTATGTAGCACACTTTCTTTTTCTGGTCAACTGTTGATGGATATCTAGGCTGACTCTGTCTCCTGGCTGTTGCGAACAGTGCCGTAGCCAACATGGACGCACAGATATCTCTGCATTGTGTTGGCTTCGAGCCTTCCAGGTATGCGCCCAGGACAGGTGTAGCAGGATCGTATGATCATTGATTTTCCATTTTTGCGAAGCCACCACACTGTCTGTGGTGGCTCTGCCCATTTTCATCCCGCCAGCAGTGAACCCGTGTGATCACCAGTACCGGATGTCATTTGTTTTCCCAGTGGCAACCGTTCTGACTGGGATGAGATAGAATCTCAAAGTAGTTTTAATGTTCATTTTCCTGGTGGCTAAGGATGTTGAATCCTTTTTCAAATACTTCTTATCTATTTTTATTTCTTTTTTTTTTTTTTTTTTTTTTTTGGTTTTTCGAGGTGGGGTCTCACTCTGGTCCAGGATGACCTGGAATTAACTCTGTAGTCTCAGGGTGACCTTGAACTCATGGCAATCCTCCTACCTCTGCCTCCTGAGTGCTGGGATTAAAGGTGTGTGCCACCATGCCCGGCATATTTCTAATTTTTTTTTAATTATTTTTGTTGTTCATCTTTATTTATTTATTTGAGAGTGACAGAGAGAGAAAGAGGCAGATAGAGAGAGTGAGATTGAGAATGGGCGTGCCAGGGCTTCCAGCCACTGCAAATGAACTCCAGACACATGCGCCCCCTTGTGCATCTGGCTAACGTGGGTCCTGGAAAATCGAGCCTCGAACCGGGGTCCTTAGGCTTCACAGGCAAGCGCTTAACCGCTAAGCCATCTCTCCAGCCCTCTATTTCTTTTTTTAATCTGGTACGTGCATTAG
This sequence comes from Jaculus jaculus, assembly GCF_020740685.1. Classification (NCBI taxonomy): domain Eukaryota; kingdom Metazoa; phylum Chordata; class Mammalia; order Rodentia; family Dipodidae; genus Jaculus; species Jaculus jaculus. Next base: position 179,322,218 of record NC_059104.1, read on the forward strand.
CCTATTTATTGGTTGAATGATTTGGGGGGTGTATAATTATTTTTTGTTTATTTGTTTTTTAAAAGGTTTTATTCCATTTATTTAAGAGAGAGAGGGAAAGAGACAGAGAGAGAGAGGGAGAGAAGTAGGTGCACCAGGGCCTACAGCCACCGCAAATGAACTCCAGACTCATGTGCCATCTTGTGCATCTGGCTTACATGGGTCCTGGGGAATTGAACCTGGGTCCTTAGCCTTCCCAGGCAAATGTTGTAACTGGTAAGCCATCTCTCTAGCCCTGCTTTTGGGTTTGTGAGGTAGGGTCTCACTCTAGCTCAGGCTGACCTAAAATTCACTATACAGTTTCAGGCTGGCCTTGAACTCATAACTATCCTCCTGCCTTTGCCTCTCAAGCACTGGGATTAAAGGTGTGCACCACCATGCCCGGCTTCTTGATATTTTCTAAATATTAACCCCCCATCTGATGTGTAGTTATCAAAGACTTTTTCCATACTGTGGGCTGCCTGTTCACTGTGCCTTTTGTTTCCTTTGATGTTCAGAAGGTTTTTTTTTTTTTAATTTCATGTATTTGTCAACATTTGAGATTATTTCCTATGCCATTGGAATTCTTCTCAAGAAAGCCCTGCCTATCCTTCTATCTTGAAGTGTTTCCCTGTTTTCCTTTAGCAGTCTTGACATTTCAGGTCTTACATGGAGGTCTGATTCATTTTGCATTGCTTTTGTGCTGAGTGAGAGAGATGGATCTAGTTTCATTCTTCTACATGTGGAAATCCAGTTTTCTAGCACCTTTTGAATTAGGTGACTGTAGGGCTGGAGAGATGGCTTAGTGGTTAAAGCACTTGCCTGCAAAGCCAAAGGATCCAGGTTTAATTCCCCAGGACCCACATAAGCCAGATGCACAAGGTAGAGAATGCATATGGAGTTCATCTGCAGTGGCTGAAGGTCCTGGCATGCCCATTCTCTCTCTTTCTCTACCTCTCCCCTTTCTTCTCTCTCTCTCAAATAAATAAATAAAAAGATTTTTTAAAAAATGGGGCTGGAGAGATGGCTTAGTGGTTAAGCACTTGCCTGTGAAGCCTAAGGATCCTGGTTCGAGGCTCGATTCTCCAGGACCCACGTAAGCCAGATGCACAGGGGGCCGCACGCATCTGGAGTTCGTTTGCAGTGGCTGGAAGCCCTGGCGTGCCCATTCTCTCTCTCTCTCTCTCTCTCTCTCTCTCTCTCTCCCTCTTTCTCTCTCTGTCCCTCTCAAATAAATAAATAAAAATGAACAAAAAAAATTAAAAAAAAAATAGGGCTAGAGAGATGGCTTAGCAGCTAAGGCACTTGCCTGCAAAGCCAAAGGACCCAAGTTCAATTCCCCAGAACCTACATAAGCCAGATGCACAAGGTGACGCATACATCTGGAGTTTGTTTGCAGTGGCTGAAGGCCCTGGTGTGCCCCTTCTTTCTCTATTTGCCTCTTTCTCAACAAAATAAATAAATACATTTTTAAAAAGTTAGATGACTGTAGTTTGTGTGGCTCCTGTGCTCCATAGAGATACCTGTCTGCTTCTGCATTTGAACCAGCACCACGAATGCCCTTTCCATCTCAACGATGCATTTACCATACAGTGGGGTCACAATGTACGCACTTTGAAACTACAAAACTAGAATGAATTTTCCCTTTCCTTTTCACATAATATTTATTCTTACCGTAGAGCTTGGCAAGCTCAGTATACAATATTGTTTTCTTTTATCGAGTACCGTTTCTGTCCTCCATGTCCCGTGCTTTCCCTTTAGCATGTCCACATTGCCAGCATCACTGTGCTTGTGCTTTGGGGCCATCTTTAAGGAAAACAGTGCAATACTGAGATAGTCAGTCCAATTCCCAAGATGTCTGCCAAGAGACTAGTAGTGTGTCTGGTGTGGACACACCGGACCGGGGGATCATTCACACTGAGGCTGGGAGACAGTTAACTCTGTGAGTGGTGTACCTGGCATGGGCACACTGGACATGGGATGGTTCACACCATGAGTGGTATGAAGTGGCACAGTTAACTCAAATGGGGTACGTGTTGTAAAAATGTATATGCTATTTATTTCTGGAATTTCCTACTAATGTTTTGGACAGTAGCTGACTGTAGGTGAGTGAACCCACAGAAGGGAAAGCAAAACCACAGACAAAGGAGGCTGTGTGTGTGTTTGTGTGTGCAGGTATGTGTGTGTATATAATGTTTTATAAAAAATGAGATCAATTTATGTTAGAAGAATTATGTTATTTGCAATATATTAGATATTCATTATGACACTTCAATATGCAAAAGTTATGTGAGCGTATCATCATTTATTTATCTAAAGATGAAATTTTCAGGTTTTCCAATTTTGCACTAATATCCGTACAGCCTCCTGAGTTCTCTTCACTGATAACCATAATTATTCTTTTTAGGATGAACCCAGGAGTGATGTTTTAGGGCCCAAAGGTACACAGTTTGTTATGTTCACAATACATTATTGTCAAATTGCCTTCAGAAAATTTACCCCAATTTATAGTACCACTTTAAGATGTGCTTGGAGAACTATTTCTACTTCAGCAGCCCCTCTGAAAGTCGTGTTCTGGCCATGGAGAGGCGTCTGGGCCCAGCAGCTCCCAGCTGCTACAGAGAAGCTGGGATTCTGGCTCTTATTCTGCCCATTTCCAGCCTGACTTGATTCAGGCTCCAGACAGCCTCACTCTCTGGGAAGCATCAGAGAAACTTACCAAGAGATGTCTGGAGAGCCAGCAACAATGAAGGTTCCTGAACATGGAACAGTTATTACAATTATTTTTAATTGAAAATATGACATATCTTTATTCTAAAGTGAATTTTGCAATAGGAAACAATATAAACTACCTTTCTACTCTAACATAACAATTTTTGGTCTTTATAGTTTCCAAGTGGTGGCCACAAGCATGTTTGCATTTGTGCACAGAAAGCCACACAGTCATGCATATACCCACAAATTGATAGTCTTGTCTTGTTTCTGTTGGATTTGCCTTTAACATTATTATTTTTTTTCCTAGGTAGGGTCTCACTCTAGCCCAGGCTGACCTGGAACTCATTATGTAGTTTCAGGGTGGCCTCGAACTCATGGCGATCCTCCTACCTCTGCCTCCCGAGTGCTGAGATTAAAGGCGTGCGCCACCACATCCGGCTTCCCTTTAACATTATTAATGTTTATAGCTCCATTGTCTTAAACATGGTTGTCCGTGTGTGCAAAGTATCCCATTATGTGACTGACCATACCATCTCTTTGGAGAGCTGGGATCATAGCCCATGCTTGGTCCAGCCCAGAGATTTCAGGGAGACAGTAGGGCTTATGTGGGTCCTGGAGAATCAAACATGATTCCTTAGGCTTCGCAGGCAAGGCAAGTGTCTTAACCACTCAGCCATCTCTTCAGCACCCCTCCCTTTTCTTGCTTATGAATGCACATGTATGTGCCCTGAGGCACCCACTATGCTCACCTGTGGCGGGGTCACTCACCTATGGTGGCTGAAGTGGAACATTATCTGTCGCTCTTCCGCCTGGTCTAGTTTGAGCTGGAGTCTTCTTTTACTGATTCTAGAACTTGTGGAGCTCAGTCGATTCTCAGGTCTCTGTTCTCCTGTGGAATGGAGTTACGGGCATGCATGGCCACACCCAACTATTTTACATGGGCTCTGGAGATTTGAACTCAGGGTAGTCTCAGGCCCTCATGCTTGTGCAGGGAGTACACTTAACCACTGAAACATCTCTCCAGCCCTCTTCTGACTTTTAGAACATAAGGCTTCTCTGCATAAATACATACTTATGTACACCATCCATCCATCCATCCATCCATACATACATACATACATGGAAATCCATATCCTTTTAGAAGCCCCAGGCAGTAGACAGGTGAGTTTGAAACCATGCCAGGCTATATAGAAAGTTCCAGGCCCACCTGGGCTACATGATGAGATCCTGTTCTCAAAAAATATGAAAATAAACTTGCAAACCACTGGTTGGTGTCATCTTCTTGCCCCTAGACTTTGCATGTTTTGGGGGGGTTATATATTTTTTTTAATATTTTGTTTACTTATTTCTAAGTTGAGACAGAATGAGAGAGAGAGGAAACGGGCACACGAGGGCCTCTCGCCACTGCAGACGATCCTCAGACACATGGGCCACTCTTTGTGTCGGGCTTACCTGGGTACTAGGGATCTGAACCGCCTTGCAGTGCTGAGCCACATCCCCAGTCCTCATGGTATATTTTTGATAATAATGTATTATATAGTAGCTGCCAGTATTGTCCATGCTGTATGTGACTGTGTGTGATTCTTCCTTTTGGAATAACTCCCACTACCTAGACTTTCTTGTTTGTTTGTTTGTTTGTTTGTTTAAAAGAGACAGAAAAAGTAAGTATGGACACACCAGGGGGGATCGGACCGAGATTGTCAAGCTTTGTAAGCAAGCACCTTTAACCACTGAGCAATCTCTCCAGCCCTGCCTGATTTTCTAACATCACTCTCAGGCAGTCTTTGCCACAACCATGGTAGCAAGCGACTCTCCCGGTTGCCAAAGGACTGTCTGAACCATTTCCTTTCTTGCTGAGTTCTCAGTGCTGCTTCCAAAGCACTCATTGATCAAGGGGAGACCAAGACACCCTCGTAATGGGTCCCGTGCATGCCTGTCTTTCTAACATCACTCTCCACTGCTTACCAAAACAGTTAACATGATGGACAATGTCACCAGGCAATAACTTGTTTGACTTGAATTTTCCCAACATAAAATTTTGTCATTCCAAGAGGGCGGCACAGCAAGTGTGTTTGCAACTCTGGGGATCGGGCCTGGGGTTGGTGTGACAATCCTGATCTGGCTTTATTCTGTTCCTTGGTGGCTACAACATGTCAGTGGCTCAGTCCCAGCTATGAGGCCAGAACTGAATCTTTTTGGAAGGTAGGGTCCCACTGTTTGGTGTCCTTTTGAGCTACCACTTCCTGTCAATACCAAGCAGTCTTTGCCACAACCATGATAGCAAGCGACTCTCCCGGTTGCCAAAGGACTGTCTGAATCATTTCCTTTCTTGCTGAGTTCTCAGTGCTGCTTCCAGAGCACTCATTGATCAAGGGGAGACCGAGACACCCTCGTAATGGGTCCCGTGCATGCCATGCACACAAATGGCACTCTGGGTTCTTGCCTTAAGTGCCCCTGTAATGAAAGACTGTGATGCCTGTAGGGCCGCACAGGCAAATAAAGAACCTAGCAGACCTTCCCTTTTATGAGAAAGGAAGGGAGAAGGCTGGCAGGCTTCGATTGCCTGGGTGCCAGGTACTTTCACATAAATTATAATAGAAAATACCAGGCATTCTTGGACACTTGCTGCGTGCCAAGAGCTGCGCCTTCATTATCTCAGGAAATCTTCACACCATGTATGTCCATGTGGGAACTGTCACCCTGTTTGTGGAGACGAGGAGATGATGGCCCAGGGACCTCAGGAGCTTGCCCCACCCAAGGTCAGGTAGCCAGTAAATAAGTCGAGGTGACAAGACACATTCGAGCCCCCGGCTGGCCCACCCCCTGGGCCTTGGGAGTCCGTGTTTGTCTGCTGATCTCCTGACACCTCTACAGCCCAATAGCCTACGCCAGCCTTCCCCGGTGTAAGTCGCTTAGCATTCCCCACGGGGATTGGCAGTTGTGGACGCCAATTCGGTGGTGAATATCCCTCCCAGCTGCTCCAGTCATTAGGGGCATGCACTACGCTCACTGTGCAAGACAGGCCTTCCGCCTGCCTCGCCTTCTTCCTGGGAGCCAGAGTCCCAGACAGAGAAAGGACCCAGGGTTCCTTTGGTCTGGGTCAGCTCCGTGCCCTGCCCTGGGCAGGGGAGTGGTGGTGATCCAGGGTTCACAGTCAAGTGTGGAGGGAGCGAGTACAGAGCAGACGCGCGCGTCGTCATTGGAAGGGAATGATCAGGGATGCGGGCCTGAGCTCTGCTGTGGTCACAGTTCCCGTGAGAACCCGAGATGGGCGTAGAGGCCACATTGGAATGCTGTTCATCACAGGATCCAAGAAGAGCTCTCCAGGGGACAGTTAGGAACTGAGGGGACCCAGGATAAAGCTTGTGATAATTAAGGGTATCCCCTGGCCCTTGGGCTGCAGAAAGGGGGGCTGCGCTGGGTGGCACACTGCTTATGCAGTCGCTGCTTATCTCGTCCATTACTGGGCGAGGGCGCACTCACTGTCAACCCCTCTTCTGTTCCAGCCGTTCACGCCAAGAGCCTGGTGGCCATCCTCCACCTGCTGGTCGCTCTGTCTCAGCATTTCCGGGCACCAGTCCGACTCCCAGACCATGTTTCCATTCAAGTGGTCGTGGTCCAGGTAAGCCGGATGTCACACTGAGAACGTGTGTCCTTAACTCGTTGCTGAGGCTGAGTTGCGTGACCCTTGAAGCATGTTGGTAGACAGACAGCTGCGTGAGTGCTGAGTGAACGTGGGTGCTCTGTGTTGGGAGAACCATGAGAGGAATGTGACGCGTGCTGACGTGTGCCTGGTAAGCGTGCAAAGGATGGAAGAACACGTGCTTGTGCACAGGGCAGCTTTTAGGAGGTATCTGGGCTTTGCATGTTTGGGGAGTCGTATGTGGGGGCTGTGCATGCGCATGTGTTATTATGTTTGTATGTGTGTATGAGGGTACACGTGCACACGTGTGGGAAAGTAGAGGCCAGGGGTTGATGTTGGATGTCTTCCTCAGTCTCTTCCCATCTCATTTATTGGAGACATGGTCTCTCACGTAAATCTAGAGCTTGCCAGTTCAGCTATTCTAACTAGCCAGCTTGTCCTGGTGACCCCATACCCGCTTCCCAAGAGCTGGGGTCAGAGACGAGCTGCCATATCCAGCCAGCATTAACGTGGGTGCTGGGGTGGGGGTCCTCAATTTAGGTTCTCATGCTCACACAGCAAGCACTTTACTGACGAAGCCATCACCCCAGCCCCACTTTATATGTTTGTATTGGGAGAGTCCCTGAGACAGATAGGTGAGAGCGCCGTATCTGTGAGAGTTCAAGTGGATCAGGAGGACGCGTGAGTGTCACACACTCGTCTGTGGTCAGTGTGACTTCGTGTGTCCTGCACAGTGTGGAGAATCAGAGTGCATTTGGTTAAGCGAATGATGCACACGCATTGGAGAGGCATGGGTGCATGGGAGGGAGCGTGTGTGTGAGCGTGTGTGCTTAACCCCAGCTGCTGCTTCTCGCCACGGAGCACAGCACAGCGGGACCTGCAGTCATCGTTTCCAGATTGTTGGACGGGGTTTCCATTCACATATGGCTGTGTAATTTCCACCGTGAGGGTGTGATCGCTCTCCCCGTGACTATCACACTCTGCTCCTAACCCCATTAAATACTCAAATGCAATTTTATTTTCCAACTTTATGCCCATTTAGCAAAAGGTCATCATTGTGCTGGCTTGTTTCTGTTCTTTTTCCAAATAAACATGTGGCAAGAGCAAGACCCCCTTACACACGGCTCTCTGGGTATCCAGGGCTATCCGGGGCTCTGGAACGGAAGGGGGTGGCAACTCTGCCATCGCTCAGTGAGTGAGCTTTGAGCGCTGGTAAACCTTCCAGGATCCAGTATTCCATTTTCCAGGACAAAAGGCCTTTAAACTGAGCTTCCCAGAATCCACTGTTCACAAGATGGAAGGATCCAGTGGTACTCCTCAGTAACAGATCCGGTCTTAGAGAAAATCTCTCCATACCTTGTGAGTGTTTAGTCCTGTGAAGCATCTGAAAGGCAGAACAGGAATATGACACCTTGGTCCTGCCTGCCAGGAGCAAGAGCAGGTAGTGGGCACAGGCTATCCACAGACAAGGCCAAGCTACACGGTTCAGAGTCGAGGGCACCTGACGGACAGGTGCTCACGGTTCTCATTGTCGAGTTCCTGCCTTCATCCCCCGTGATGTCCTGTATGTCCACGGTGCATGGCCAGACCCAGCTCACAGCGTCCTGATGAGTGTCTGACTCATGAACTCAGGCCATTTCACTGTCTCCTACCAGCAGTCACAAGCAAGTCCATGTTCTGAAACCCTGCCATGGGGCGAGGGGGGGAATAGGTGGAACAGTGTGGGGGAGGGGCTCTTGGGTCATGAAACAGGGCCTGGTAATGTGACAGCTAAAGCCACAGAGGACGCAGCCCCCAGAGCACACCCTAATGTCAGCTACAGCCCATTGGGGTCCGCGACGAGTCAGTGCAGGCTGCCCAGTTGTTAACAGGGGCACCGCTCGGCCACAAGGAGTCCGTGGTGGTGGTGGCTCGGGCACTGGGAGCAAAAGGGGAAAAGCTCTCCACCTTCCTTTCAGTTTTGCTGTGAACCCAGAACTGCTCTTAAACGAGAAGCGTGGTCATCGGAGTCCAGGCCAGAGAACTTTGGTGACTCGCTATCACTACCCTCAGGAATTCCTTCACTTATTTCCCTAGTGAGCGCAGTGGTCACCCTCAATGCGTCGTGCCTCTGTTGCTAGCAGAGAGAAGTGCTTTTATGCAAGCTACCCTTCATGTCGTCTGTGACTGTCATTCGTTTATTGAAGAGCTTAGATCAACAGCTCCCTCATAGAAATGACAACACATACCTGTTGCAATTACCACACACAAAACGTGCTGATTGGAGCAGGAGCGCAGGACTGCTATTTTGAAACAGCGGTCACCACAGGCCTTCTTCTCAAACCTTATTTTGAGCTCAATTATCAGCCATCAGAAGGCTGTTGTGGGTTAATTTCTCCTGCAGGCAATTTAGCTAGCGTGCAGGAAAAGCACACATTACACACAGTGGCATTAGTGCGTTTTGGGGTTGGTTTTTTTTTTTTTTTTTTTTGCAGGGAGGGGGACCCATTCTTTTGAAACAGGGTCATGCTATGTAGCCTTGACTACAATCCTGCTGCAGATGCCTGTGTCCACCACCCCCCCCCACACCATGCCGGGATTGTGGGCAGCAACCATGGCTTGTGTGTCAGCCTTTACATGTCAAACCTTATCAAGTGGATAGGCTCAGAAGCAGGACTCACAACTGACAAAATAGCCAAACATGGTGGTACACACCTGTCATCACGGCTCTTGGGAAAATAAGGCAGGAGGATTGCTCTGAGTTTGAGGCTAGCCTGGCCTCTATAATGAGTTTCAGACTAGTGTAGGTTTCATAGGGAGATCCTGTCTTAAAATTAAAAAGTAAACAAACAAACAAAAATAAACCAAACTGGCAGGAAGTAACTGCTGAGCTTTCTGGGAATAAATAATGATACAAGTGACTCAGGATGCTGGTTGAGGGCTGCTTAACCTCCACTTCTTTTTCTTTCTAAAAAAAAAAAAGCATTTAATTCTGTGTGAGCTTGAAGATGAGGGTTTACGTCTGGGAATAGCCTCCTGAGATAAAGATTCCACAAGCCTCATGTAAAAAATTGATACGTTGCTAAACTGAATTTGGAAAAAGTACTGATTTATTTTCACCTGGTTCCTTTATATTTATTTACTAGAGGAAGAGAGTAAGAAACAGGGAGAGAGAAAGAGAGAGTGAGAGAGAATGGACAGGCCAGGGCCACCAGCCACTGCAAACAAACTCCAGATGCATGTGCCACTCTGTGCATCTGGCAGATCTGGGTACAGGGGAATTGAACCTGGGTCCTTAGGCTTCACAACCTAGTGCCTTAACTGCTAAGCCAATTCTCCAGCCAATACCTGGTCCCTTTAAATGTATTTTTTTTTCCTTGATAACTCCTTCTTCCCCTTGGCCCTCTCTGGCTCTGTTTTTCCTTCTGTGAAAGAATTTTGCAAGGAGCCTAGTGTTGGGGGCTGTTGGGAACCCTGGTGTCTGAGGGGCTGTTTCTGGATGTTTTGACAGGAGGATCACAGGATACATTTCAGCTGAACCACCTGAGTTTGGAGGCCTCTTCTTTTGGGGGGGGGGAAGGGAGGATATTGAGACAGGGTCTTACTATATAGCCCAGGCTGTCCTTGAACTCACAACTTCCTGCTTCGGCCTCCTGAGTGCTGGGATTACGGGTGTGCAGCATTACATCCAGCTCAGAGGCCCCTTGTTAATACTTATCTCAGCCTTGGATGGATGACTTAAGTCTGCCAACCTCTGCTGTGCCCAGGGTCAGTGCTAGCTGACCTGATAGAGTGAGTCTTCCCTCCTGGCACTCGTGGCTGCCACCTTCCCCCTAGTATAACCTCTCCTCAGGGAGATGCCTGTGTCCACCCCCCCCCCACCATTTCAGCTGAACCACCTGAGTTTGGAGGCCTCTTCTTTTGGGGGGGTGGGAAGGGATGATATTGAGACAGGGTCTTACTATATAGCCCATGCTATCCTTGAACTCACAACTTCCTGCTTCGGCCTCCTGAGTGCTGGGATTACGGGTATGCAGCATTACATCCAGCTCAGAGGCCCCTTGTTAATACTTATCTCAGCCTTGGATGGATGACTTGGATGTCGTAGCTGACCTGGAAGTCCAAACTCATATTCCTCCATCAGCACATGCCCCTGCACAGAGCAGCACCAGAACTGGCGTCCACAATGATAGGAGAGCGAAAGGGTCCAATTCGTCACTAAGCTGAGACAGCAGGCTCACACCAGGACCACTCAGGGAACCATTCTCCCCTGCCTCATACCTGTCTTCCTTTTCATTCTAAGTTCCCAGAGGCCTGGAGCCAAGGTACGTGTTCCAAGGTGTCTCGTTCTAGCCAAGCGTAGTGGCGCGCGTCTTTAATCCCAGTACTTGAGAGGGAAAGGTAGGAGGATTGCTATGAGTTCAAGACCAGCCTAAGACTACGTAGTGAATTCTAGGTCAGCCTGGAATACAGCAAAACCCTACTTTGAAAAAACAGAAAAAAGAAGGAGAAGAGAAGGAGGAGGAGGAGGGGACGGAGGAGGAGGAAGAGGAAGAAGAAGGTGACGATAAGGTGTCTTGTTCTAACTCCTGCGTGGGTCTTGTACAGAAAAGCACTGGTGTATGAGATCAGGGAGAAAGAAAGTGGGGACTCGCATGGTGGTAACCTGTAATTCTAGCACATGGGAGTTAGAAGCAACAGGATCAGAAGTTCAAGGCTATCCTCCATCACATAGAAAGCAAGGCCAACCTGTACTATATGAGACCCTGTCTTTAAAAGAGAAAGAGAGGGAGGGAGGGAGGGAGGAAGGGAGGGAGGGAGGGAGGGCTAGAGCTATGGCTTAGCTGTTAATGCATTTGCCTGCAAAGCCAAAGGACCTCGGTTCAGGACCCATGTAAGCCAGATGCACAAGTTAGCACATGCCTCTGGAGCTTGTTTGCAGTGTGGGGAGGCCCTGGCGCACCCATTCTCTCTCTCATTCTGTCTCTCTCTCTCTTCAAATAAATAAAAATAAATAAATAAGAGATGAGGAAGGTGAATTAGAACAAGAGAGGGGCACAGCTGGCTGGTAGAATAAATGTTTAATGTGTCCCCAGTAGTGGACCAGGTGCCTAAGTGAGGTGTGGCACAAAAGTCTCCCCTACCTGGGTCTGAGCCCTCCAAGTTGCCCCCCCCCCAATCTGGCTCCCAGTGCTGCATGATTCTGGGCTTCCCTGCTGGGGCCTCAGCTGGAGGCAGATCACACCCTGGCCTTCATTTCCATTGGGTTTACTGCGGATCTCTCCCGGAGGCAAACGCTTTGCTTCCAGCACAACATCTTCCAATAAAGAAAGGCAAGATTCCCCATCCAAGAAACAGCCTACTTATTTGGACTAAACTCTAATTGTGCTCCCTGCAGACGGTACAGCCCGTGCCCGCAAATTATAGCCTCTCTTCCCTTCTAGCATCTTCTCGCCTCCAGGCCCACTTCCTCAACACAGCTTTCTTAGTTTCAGGAATGCCGAGCAATTTTTCTGTATTTTTCTAAAATGTGTTTTTTTCTTTTTTCCTCTTCTCTTCCCCAACTCCCCTCCCCCCTTTTCAGAAACGAGAAGGAATCCTCCAGTCTCGACAAATCCAAGAGGAAATAACTGGTAACACAGAGTATGTCAACACCATTGTTGCCAGCAAGTCTGTAATGGAACACAGATGTTTCTCCGAAATTCACCCATTTGCTGATATTTAGTTTTCATTTATTGGGATTGCAAGAGGGATTAGGCCGGGGCCCATGATTATAGCTTAGCCTTTTCCAGTATTCAAACCATGCCTCTTGATGCTTCAGCTACAGCCTGGGCTGGGGAAGTGTTGGGAGAGGGGAATTAGCAGTGATTGAAAAATTCTAATTTTGTGGCACTCCAGGAAAAAAAGTGTGCCCCCCCAAAAAAGCCAACCAGCATGAAATTATCATGCCATAAACATGAAGCTGAATCTAAATTGTTAATCTTCAAAGGGATGACGTTTGCCTTGCTTTTCTGAATCTGATCTGCTTGGTCACGTACCACGACCCTTCTAGAAAGCCCCTCTTCTACCTTCAAGTTGTCTTGCTTTGGTTTTATTTTTTGAGGGTTTTTTTTCCCCATTTCCTTGTAGGAATTAGAGGATCAGTATTTATAAAACGTTTGCCATAGGAAATTTAATTTCTGAATTTTGAGGCTCTTTAGGGAGATTGTTTATTTTAGCTTGATTTAAGGGGTTTTGTTTTTTGTGTTGCTTATTTTAGGGGTTTTGCTGTGCTTTTTGTATTGTTTTGTGTTTTGTTGGTTTCAATTTTTTTTAAGATAGGGCCTCACATAGCCCAGGCTTGCCTGACACCTGACACGTAGCCTAGGCTGACCTTAAATTTCTCATCCTCCCGCCTCCACCTCCCCAGTGCTGTATGCGCCACCACCGCCAGCCTGGATTTTGTTCCTAGAAGGAAATCCAAGGTTTGAGGGGGAGAAAAGGTTGGGATCTTTGGGTGGATCCTGAACCCCACTCCACAGAGTGGGACAAGGCTAGATTCCAGCAGCCCTTGACCCCCAACCTTTCTCTCTGTTGCCCTGTTATAAAAGCAGTGTAGCCAAAAGACCAGGAAGCTCTGGCCTCGCCCACATTGTGTCCCTGAACCTTTCTAGCCTCAGTCTGTCCATCTCTGAAGTGGGAAGAATTCAGAGCAGCACCTTGCTGCCCCTCAGTTTTCCCTGTACCAGCCAATCCAACCCTTCCACTCGTCCCTTCTGTAGGAAGCCTCTTCGTGTTTCCCAGCCTGGCTGACAGAAGTCGGGGCTGTGACTATGGGGACTGTAGTGCATGTGACGTAAAAGAGCTTGAGGGCTACGCAGAAATATAGCATGTCCCTGCCCATGCCGCATACGTGGCCCATGGAGACCCCATCCCAGAACCTCCACATGGCTCCCAGGACCTACCTTGGCTCCTGAAGGGCCACAGGGACCTGTAGGGCACACAACATCTTGGCCTTGACTCTGAGCTGAGGAAGACAGCTGGGCCACCCTGTGCCCACCGCTTCATTTCTGGAAAAGAGGAAGACAGGCCAGAGAGAAGAGTCAGTCACGTGGGGGAACCACTGTCCCCACTAGGAGAGTGAGGTTTCAGCTTCCAGAACAACCTTCCCCGTTGCATGTTACGCTGTTCCCTCTACACAAAGACACAAACACGGGCACGGTCTTTATGACATCTCAGGACAGTTTGACAGGGGTGGGCGTGAATGTAGGTGCAGCGTGTGGACATCGGTGTGCACATCTGTACAACCAGACACTCCCGTGCGGAGGACCACAGGGACACCCTCCTTCAGCAGAGGTTTCCTCCTCGAGGGCTTTCCCACTGCACTTCCCTGAGGCAGAGTCTCAGCGATCTGCTTCGGCCTCACTCGGGGCTGGAGTTACCAGGATACATAGCCATGACCTGCTTTTTACACGGTTGCTAGGAATTGAACTCAGGTCCTCACATGTTCCCAGCAAATGCTCCCTAGGATGATTCTTTTTTTGTTGTTATTATATCTATTTATTAGAGAGAGAAAGAGAATTGGTGCACCAGGGCCTCAGCCACTGTAATCAAACTCCAGACGCTGGTGCCATCTAGTGGGCATGTGAGACCTTGTGCTTGCCTCACCTTTGTGCGTCTGGCTTACATGGGATCTGGAGTGTTGAACATGGGTCAGTCAAATCTGGATGGTCAAACCCTACACCTCAAGTTGCTTGGTCTCTGCTCCTGAGAAAGGACCCTCCAGCTGGGACTCTTCAGCCCCTGGTCTGCTATTCTTTCTAAACTTCAAGGCACAATCTGATTCCATTTTAGACAAGAATGAGGCTTTTAAGCATCATTATGCCAAACTTTGCATTAACACCAGTAATCTGTGTAGCAGAGGCAAAAATAGGTAGTCATAAAGTCTTCTTAATTGGAGACAGCCCAGGACCAAATATCAACAGATGGAGGGCTTTTGAGCTCCTCGGCTGGGGATGGGCTGCCGGGGCAGGCAGGGAGGTGTGCACCCTTCAGAGTGGGACAGTGTGCTGTCCCATGACTGGACGCATGATCTCGCTCCCCTTTGTTGTTGTTGAGACAGGATTTGACGTAGCCCGGGCTTGTCTAGAACTCACTATGTAGTTGAGGATGACCTTGAACCCTTTCTTTTCCTCCAGGGCTCTCTCCGGAAGACATGGTGAGTGTCATGATCTTGGTGGCTATGGTGGTGGTACTAACTTCTGGAGCGACCGAGAAGAGCAGCCCTCTGCTGCCTGATGTGGGTCTACCCCAGCCTGGGGCGGCACACTGGCTGGGTGGGAAGGGACATGAAGAGGTGATTAAACACACTTGGGCACTATCCATCTGCTCCACTCCCTCTGCCCATTTCCTAGAGCTTGGCTGGCTTATTTATAGAGTCCATAAGGGTCAGAGGTCCCCTTCCCTGGAGTCTCAGCGTTGCCAATCAGTGTCCAAGTGGAAACAGCAGGCCGCTGGTCCCAGACCCTCCTCACCCCATGCTGGACTGGCAGACTCGTCCTGCCTCTGCCTCTGCCTCCACTTCCCAGTACGTCGTCACCTCCTGGTCCAGAGAACTTGGCAGCCAGAGCAAGAAGCATCCTTGCAGGGATGTGTGACATGGCTGGGTTCTGCCACCCTTGGCAGCATTCCAAAGGGGTCTGCTGGTAACACAGACGGTGTGCATTGGGAGAACGCGTCAGAGCTGATGGGACACATGCTTTTCATACCCATGAAAACCTGGGAGACACTCATCTTTAAGATGGCATTTTGTACTCAGGGGAAACTGAGGCACGGAGCACTAACAGAAGTGGATTCCTTCGGAGGAAGACCATGTCCTGTCCTGGAACAAACTGGCCCTTAGTTTTCTTGCTTCTGCTTTTGCCAGGGTGGTTGTCTTGGCTATTTTTGAATATTAGACACCACGGTGATTTGGTATTTGGATAACAGATGACCTCCAAAGAATGTCAGAAACACTTTGGAGCTGTGACGGCATCAGGATATGGTGGAATGGAAATAGTGGGTAGAAAGGATGGATCTCAGGTCAGGCTACCTGCTAGACCCCTGTCTCCTGGTGGCCACACTTGTACAGGGGTCCCAGAAATACCCAGGCTGTACCCTGGAGCACCCCCACACTAGTCAGCTGCTTGGCCATCAAAGGTTCATGGTCTGAGACTGGCTGAGCTTTCCACCAGGAAGCCATTCTGGGCTGCACAGTGTGTCTCTCTCTTTCAGAACGCGATGCCTTTGACACCCTGTTTGACCATGCACCAGACAAACTGAATGTGGTGAAGAAGGTGGGTGCGGGGTGCCTGGGGAAGTGAGGGGCAGGTTCCCACAAGACACTGGTGAAGCGCATCCCACAACTGCTATCACCACCTTATCCCTGTGACCCCGGGCTGTGCCTGATGGCTGTTAGTTCATTGCTGGCATCTCATCCGGGCCCTTCTCCCATCAGGGCGCCCGCCTTGTCTTCCCACCCACTCTGACCCCCATCTTCCCTGCTGCTCATGCAGATTTCCCCATGTCCCTGGGCACAGGTGGTGCCTCCAAAGCATAGATTGGCAGGAGGGACCCAGAGGGTCATTTGTTTTCTCTTGCTTCTCAATTCCCCTTCTGTCCTCCAGACCCCGAACTCAGATGACCCCCATGTCATCCTGCCTCTAGGACTCCCTTGTCCCTCTCAGCCCTGTGTCTTGTAGACCGTCCAGCCAGGAGCCTGTGTGTCACCCTGTGGCTCCAAGACTTTTGCACAAGCAGTCCATCTTCATGAGTGAACGAATGTTGGGGTGACCTCCTGGCTGAGCACAGTGTTGGGGGGGGTCTCCATCTCTGGACCTCTGTGCTTCTTTTTTAGACTCTCATCACTTTTGTGAACAAACATCTGAATAAACTGAACCTGGAGGTCACTGAACTGGAGACCCAGGTGGGTGACAGCCCAAGTGTGGGAGGGACAGGTCTACGCACATAGCCACGAGAGATGATACATGGATATGTCCTGGTCAGAGAGATGGACTGCATCTCCATGGGACCTTTCCTAGGGGTGTGTGTTGGCATGCACATGCGTGTCTGAGTGAGCAATGTAAATACCAGAGGGTAGTTCCCTGAGGAAAGCCTTCCACCTTTATTGCACATGGGCTTCCTCATTGGCCTGGAGCAGGCTAGGCCGTCCAGCCAGTGAGCACCAGGTACCCACCGCCTGTCTCTGCCATGGCTTCCTCAGTACCAGGATAACAGGCATGGACAACCACGTCTGGCTTTTTTACGTGGCTGCTGGGTACAGAACTCAGATCTTCATGCTTGCAAGGCAAGCGCCTTACTAACTAAGCCATCTCCCCCTCCCGTCCAGTGAGTTGTCTTTAGAAAACCTACGAGAATGAACCCCCGTACGTGCACAGACCAGTCCCCCCGACGCTCAGGGACCGCACACTCCAGCACTAGTTCTTTTCATCCTTCTAAGGTGACCCCAAGAAGCACAGGCTCTTGAACACTCTAGCACCTGTCCACGCCTACAAACGTGGCGGACCAGCCACGTGTAAAGAGTCCAAAAATGCCAGACATGCATCCAACCTTTGTGTGTCGGCTCACGTGCCCAAACCCTAACTTCCTCCAAAGTCCACTCACGCTCTGGGTCACCCAGGACGTGCAGAACCCTGCTTGGCCAACAAGAGTCCTAATCGCTTTGTCATTTTCCAGACAGCAGCAGCAATAGTTCTTATTAAATGTGCCTTAAATGCCCAGCAGCTCCCAGGCACTTCACGTCTGTTTCCTGGCTTGATCCTCACGCTGACCCTGTGGAGCAGGCGCTACAGTGCTTATGCCCTTGTTTTACCAGTGAGAGGAAAATGAAGCGCACAGAGGATCAAGTCCCATAGCAAGCCAGCAGGACTGGGATGGGAACCCACATTCCTAATGGCCACACTGGGATGATCTGTCCTCTGTGCTCTAAAGAAGAGAGACGGCAGCAGGGAGAAGCCAGGCCAGGGTGACGCCGTAGTTTTCCCTCTGTTTGAGAAGCAGGACTCATGCCTCTCTCCTTGAACATCACCCGTCCTTCCTAAGGCTGCCCTAGCTGACTCCTCACCGTCCACACGTACAGCAGTGTCGCTCCAGTAGGCAAGGTGACCTTCCTAAATCATGCAGGGCAGGTGCCACATTGCATCCCTAGCCGTCTCCCCTGGGACCGTGAATGCCACAAGTGCCTTGACAGTGAGAGCCACACTTCACCCGCCCCTGGCCCCCGTGTCACACGGTTAGTGCAGGGTCACCTGACCCTGGGCCATGGACCTGTGACTCTCATGCTGACCATCGGGTCCAGGGGCAGCTCCCTAGTGGACCTCCCTGCCAGCAGCCTCCCCACAACATGGAGCCAATGAAGAAGGCTCCAGCCAATGCCTGGCTCTCTGCAGTTTGCAGATGGGGTCTACCTGGTGCTGCTCATGGGACTCCTGGAAGGCTACTTTGTACCACTACACAGTTTCTTCCTGACCCCAGACAGCTTCGAGCAGAAGGTAAGAGGAAGGGCCTCTGGGGGACCTGCAGCCCACATCCTCGCTTGTACTTGACCTGACAGCCCCGCTGGGAGAGAGCCAGTCCAGACCCCAGGCCTCCTGAGAACCCTCGCTCACGCCTCCCCTAACCCAGTTCCGCTAGGCACGTGTTCCTGCAGTTGCACGGGCGTGTCTCTGCCAGAGGTGACAGGTGGTGGCTGGGAGACCTGTCAGCTCTGAGAGCCACGGTTAGCCTGGGCCTTTGTGTTGTGCGGATGGGAGAGCTGAGCCAGGCACGGGTCTCATACCATAGCCTAGGCATGCTTCAAGTTTACTTCATAACCCAAGATAGACTTGAACTTGTGGCGGTACTCCCCAAGGACTGGGATTACAGGCATGTGCTACCATGCCTAGCGATTTAAAAACCAAAATTATTTGCAAGCAGAAAGAGACAGAGAGAGAGAACAGAGAGAAATAGGGCCTCGAGTCACTGTAGATGAATTACAGATGCACGTGCCACTTTGTGCATCTGTCTTTACGTGGGTACTGGGGACTGGAACCCAGGTCATTTGGCTTTGCAGGTTAGCACCTTAACCACTGAGCCATCTCTCCAGCCCCTTAGTGATTTTAAGTGCTTTATTATTCTTTTAATATTTTATTTTTATTTATTTATTTGAGAGTGAGAGAGTGAAAGAATCACGTAGACAGAGAATGGGATGGGCACACCAGGGCCTCTAGACACTGCAAACAAACTCCAGACGCATGTACCACCTTGTGCATCTGGCTTTATGTGGGTCCTGGGGAATCAAAACTTGGGTCCTTTGTCTTGCAGGCAAGCACCTTAGCCTCCAAGCCATCTCTCCAGCCCTTGAGTGATTTATTTTATTTTATTTTTATACTGCTGGAGATTGAATCCAAAGCCTGGTACATTCTAGGCAAGTACTGCAGACTTAGCTATATCACCAGCCCTTTTTAAGTTGATTTGGGTTGAGTTTTGTTTGATGTTGGCTTTGGCCAGCTGGTTCTCACAGCCTTTCCTAGGCAGCCACATCCTACTTGGCAAGTCAGGAGTCGTTTGGTCTAACACAGACTTTGCTGTGCCTCTTGAACATGCCTTGCCATCTGACCCTGGGTGGATACGTTCACTGACACACTAAAATTGGAAGTCCTAAACCAGGTGTGGTGGCGCCCGCCTTTAATCCCAGCACTCGAGAGGCAGAGGTAGGAGGATCACCATGAGTTCGAGGTCACTCTAAGACTCCATAGTGAATCAGGTCAGCCTGAGCTAGAGTGAGACCCTACCTCAAAAAAAAATTAAATTAAAAAAATTGGAAGTCCTGGAAGTGGATGCACAGGAAGAACCCCTTCCAGTGGCAATTGGGATGGGCAAAGCCACCCTTAGCAAGACCAGTCCATTTCCCTCACACAAGCTCAGCCTTGGTTCCCGTGGCAATCATACTGGGCTCTTGTACTTCCCAGGGGCAGGTCCCGGGTCCTCAGGACCTAAGGAGAGTGTGTCACGACTTAGGCACCCCGTCTCTCCCGCCAGGTCTTGAATGTCTCCTTTGCGTTTGAGCTCATGCAAGATGGAGGACTGGAGAAGCCCAAGCCCCGGCCAGAAGGTACTCCGCCCTTCCCTCCCGGGCTCGGTGGCAACTGAGCGGCACCTTAGTTTGGGGGGTCTGGGTGACAGGCTCAGTAGCTCCTCAGTTTCCATGAACAGTTTGTTACAAGACTCCTGAGGCTTCCAAGTCTCTTTCCTGTTACATCAGATGACTCGGTGTTTGTCTATACTCCAGGCTCACCCCGCCATAGGCGTTCAGTCACCTCTCCATTGCTGAGCATACCTGCCGCCATGAGCTGCTCTGGGAATAGTTAGTAGTTATATGGTGGCTTTTTTTTTGTTTGTGTGTTTGTTTGTTTCCGAGGTAGGGTCTCACTCTAGCCCAGGCTGACCTGGAATTCACCCTGTATCCTCAGGGTGGCTTTAACTCATAGCGATCCTCCTACCTCTGCCTCCCGAGTACTGGGATTAAAGGCATGTGCCACCATGCCTGGCTTTTTTTGTTTTCTTATTATTTTCAAATTTTTATTAACAACTTCCATGATTATAAAAAATATTCCGGGCTGGAGAGATGGCTTAGCGGTTAAGCGCTTGCCTGTGAAGCCTAAGGACCCAGGTTCGAGGCTCGGTTCCCCAGGTCCCACGTTAGCCAGATGCACAAGGGGGCGCACGCGTCTGGAGTTCGTTTGCAGAGGCTGGAAGCCCTGGCGCACACATTCTCTCTCTCTCCCTCTATCTGTCTTTCTCTCTGTGTCTGTCGCTCTCAAATAAATAAATAAATAAAAATTAAAAAAAAATATTCCATGGTAATACCCTCCCTCTCCCCACTTTCCCCTTTGAAACTCCACTCTCTATCACATCCCCTCCCCCTCTCAATCAGTATCTCTTTTATTTTGATGTCATGATCTTTTCCACCTATTAAGATGGTCTTGTGCAGGTAGTGTCAGACACTGTGAGGTCATGGATATCCAGGCCATTTTGTGTCTGGCAGGGAGCACGTTGTAAGGAGTCCTACCCTTCCTTTGGCTCTTACATTCTTTCTGCCACCTCTTCCGCATTAGACCCTGAGCTTTGGAAGGTGTGATAGAGATGTTTTGAAAGCGGCAGACAGAGAGAGAAAGAGACAGACAGAAAGAGAGAATGGGCGCACCAGGGCCTCCTGTCACTGCAAACAAAGTCCAGACACGTGCGCCCCCTTGTGCATCTGGCTAACGTGGGTCCTGGGGAACCGAGCCTCGAACCGGGGCCCTTGGGCTTCATAGGCAAGTGCTTAACTGCTAAGCCATCTCTCCAGCCCATACCAGGTGCTTGCATCACTTTTTTCTTTTTTGGTTTTTTGAGAAGAGAATGAGCCACAGTCCCAGCTGGGGAGTGGGGATCCTGGCTCATGACCTGGCGCTGCCAAGTCTAGCCAACATCTCTCTCTCATTCCTACCTTTTCCTATGTCCCAGGTCACCCTTAAGGGCAGACAGACTTCTAGATGGCAGGTGTCCCCCAAGGGTACTGGCCCTGTCAAGGCCACTCTCATCATCCTGATGCCATGGGACTCTTCTCATAGTGCCCAGTGGGCAGCCCCCAAGCACCTGGCTCAGGACAGGAGCCTCAGCAGGAGAGCGTTGGCCTTGCAGTCTGCTGCCCGGGTCTGGGACAGCTTCATGGAAACTTCCTGGTACAGATTAGAAACAAACTTGTTCTGATCTGTTTGTGTTCAAGCCTTTGTTTTCCTCGGGACAGATGATTTTCCCAATGTCAGTCAATCTGTTAGACCATCTCAGCATAGAGATGACATTTCTTGTCCAATTATTGAACGGCTCAGTGTGAACCTTCCTGAGCAATGTGAGTGGAAAAACACACCCGTGTGATTTGCTGTTGCACTGGGCACTGTGCCCATGCAGAAATTTTCCAGGGCATAAAGGGGAGCAGAAGCGGTGTTTTGTGAAGAGAAGTGGATCCCAGCACAACCAAGTCTATTCTCTGTGTTTCTACCTGGGCAGTGTGGTGCCCAGCCCACGCTGCAGGCATTAGGGGGAGCTCTTTGAAGGTGTTTCCATACCGCATCGGCTGGGGTGGAGGTATTTCTCCCAGCAAGATGTTACTGATGCCAGGCGTGGTGGCTTATGCCTTTAATCCCAGCTCTTGGGAGGCAGAGGTAGGAGGATGCCGTGAGTTCGAGGCCACCCTAAGACTCCATAGTGAATTCCATGTCAGCCTGGGCTAGAGTGAGACCCGACCTCGACAAACAAAAAAAAAAGATGTCACTGAGGTCAGGAACAGTCATTCTCTGCTGGGCGGCTTGAGCTCAGAGCTCTGTGGGGCCTTGAAATCCACTAGAAACTTTGTGTCTCAGACAACGCCTGATGCCCAGGCTTCAGAATTACATTCAGTCATGAACGTAAGCCAACGGAAGCATCACGTTTGTGACCACTGGAGCCATTGAAATATTGGCACAGGGAGCCAGGCCTGGTGGTGCCGTCCTGTAATCTTGGCAACTGGGGAGGAGGAGGCAAGTCCAGGCTCAACCAGGGCTGCGTAGAAAATTCAAGGATAACCTGGGCAACTTAGAGATTCCTGTCTCAAGCTAAGAGGTAGAAAACAAGTCTGGGGACGCAACTCCGCGGTAGATGACTTATCTAGCGTGTGAAAGACTGTGGGGCTCAATGTCCTTTGCAGAAAGTGAAGGGATGGAGAGGTGGAGGGAAATAGAAGTGAAGAAAAGAAAGGGGAAAGGGGAGAAGGAAAGGTAGAGAAAGAAGAAAGAAAAGGTTGAAAGAAGTAAGAGCATGCAGCTGGCGGCTTGTTGTTTTAGTGGACGTGTCTTACAAACGCACGTGTCTCTCGCGTTCTCATCATCAAGTAAAATCACCGCTGGATATGGTTCAGACCGCAGCCAGGCAGGCGGGACTCAGGCGGGCCTGAGGTCCGGACAGCAGGCTGTGTGTGGCGTATGTGAACTGTGGTATCCGCTAGCCAGGACCAGACTGCCGTGAACAATGAGGGTTACTCTGCTAGCCATCTCTGGGGTGGCTGTCATCCACAACCACAGATGTGAAAGCTCTCTGGCCCTCTTCCCCACGGCCCTGGACAAAGAGTGCTCAGAGCTCACGGTGGCAGACACTTCAGACTCTGCTCAGCAGGTGTTGACCACAGAAACTGCCGGGGCCAAGGTGAATGGCACAGCCAGGTTAGACACCATGTGCCCTCATGCAGTGGAGATGGACTCTCAGAAGTCCACACCTCGATCCTTGGAATCTGGTCATGTTACCTACTAAACGGATGAGCTTGACATGAGAAGATCTTTCTGGATTAGCCCAGGAGTCCCCATGATGTCACAGTAGTCCTTACAAATAGTAGAGGAGGCGTGGGACACGAGAAAGGCTCGCACAGCCGTGGCTGGAGTCTGCGTGGTGGCACATCCCATCCACCCATACTCAGAGCCTAATGGGCCACCTTCATGGGCATAGTGGGTGAGAGAGGACAAGGGGAGCCCCAGTTAGAAGCCTGGCACAGTGACCTCAGAGCCCCTCTGCCTTGCCCATCACACACACACTCCCATCGCCCCCCCCCCCACTCTGCCTTTCCAGAAATTCCTCCCTAGAGTTACAGCCTCCTGTTTGACCTGTGTAAAATCTGAATGCTGCTACACTCAGCCCAAGCAGTGGGAAGGACAGGAATCAGCCCCCGGGGGGAGGGGGAGTAGGATCCCCTCTGGAGGCACCTCTTCCTGGGATTCAACCCAAGCAGGGCAAGGTGACAGGGACCAGCCCTTCACCTACCCTCCCACCAGGGTCCCAAATGGAGAATCTGAAATGTAGGCCAACAGGGAAGCAGGAAGGAAGGGCAGCCATGGGTTCCAGGCCTCTCTGGAGTGCCCCCTGGGGATCCCAGATTCTATCAGCAGGAGAGTTTGACATGTGCCCGGGCCCAGCTAGGGCAGAGCTGGGTTGGTGTGAAACCAAGATCAGGCGTGGGAAGGGGTGTCCAGGTGAGGGGAGCCTACAGAGTTCACAGCCTGACAACCTTTGGCTTACAGCTGAAATATTACCTGGAGCCTGGGGTCTTGGGTCTCTGTATACCTGGCTATGGCAGCTCCAGCCACAACAGCCCCCAAGACCAAGGCAGTCACCACCCCACCTGCCCCGAAGGGCTCTGCCCTGACTTTATGGAAGCTTGGTTCTATGGACCAGAGTGTGGCCACAGCCTGGCCTCCTTCCCTGTGGCTCAGTGCCGTCTCTCCCAGCTTGGCATCCCAGGAGAGCAGTTATCTTGTCTGACATCACTTACCTTGGCTGACCGCCTGTACAGTTACTTCCAGTGTCTTTTTTTTTTTTTGAGGTAGGGTCTCACTCTAGCCCAGGTTGACCTGGAACTCGCTATGTACTCTCAGGGTGGCCTCGAACTCACGGCGATCCTCCTACCTCTGCCTCCTGAGTGCTGGGATTAAAGGCGTGCACCACCACTCCCAGCTCTTCCAATGTCATTTTTATTTTAAAAAATGACTTGAGTAAAAGGTGCATGTTGCAGTCAGGTTTGCATTGCTGGTAGAAATCACCCAACCTAGAGCAGCTTGTAGGAAAAAGAGGTTTATTTTGGCTTACAGGCTCGAGGAGAAGCTCCACGATGGCAGGGGAAACGATGGCATGAGCAGAGGGTGAACATCACCCCCTGGCCAACATAAGGTGCACCATAGCAACAGGACAGTGCACGAAACACTGGCAAGGGGGAAACTGGCTATAACACTCATAAGCCTGCCCCCAACAATACACCACCTCCAGGAGGCTTTAATTTCCAATTGCCATTAGCTGGGGAGACTAGCGTTCAGAACACCGAAGTTTATGGGGACACCTGAATCAAACCACCATGAAGCATAACACAGATGGGTGGAGGTTAGTGAAATATTACCAGATGAGGCACCCAGACAGCCACCACCTTGGTCAAGGACAGGAGGAATAGCAGCTCTCAGGAGTGCCCTCTCCCTTACTCTGTAGCCTCCCTGTCTGAACAGAATCCTCTCCTTTCTAAGTCTCCCCCCAAACACACTTCAGGGGGGAAGGGGGAGGGGGCCTAGAACTGGTTTTGCGTTTGCTTTTCCTTATCATTTCATTTCCCAGGTGTGAATTCCTAAACAGTAGAGTGTTCCTTTTTTTGTTGTTGTTTTCTTTTCTTTTCTTTTTCTAGGTAGGGTCTTGCTCTAGCCCAGGCTGACCTGGAATTCACTATGTAGTCTCAGGGTGACCTTGAACGCACTGTGATCCTCCTACCTCGGCCTCCCAAGTGCTGGGATTAAAGGCGTGCGCCACCACGCATGGCCTCAGAGTTCCTTTTTAAAATTTGTTTAGTTCTCCAAAGAATGGCTCAATAAGGGAAGGCTGAGGGGATGGAGAAGGTGCGGGAGCCAGCAGAAGGAGGCCTGGAGAAGAGGGAGACCTGGAAATGGATGGACAGTGGATAGAAGGAAAAGGGAAAGGGAGGAGGAAGGGAGGAAGGGAGGAAGGGATGGATGAAGGCTGTGATGTGTCAGAGGGTCAGACCCAGCCTCTAACCCACAAAAATCATCCCAGCTCTGCTTTCAGGAGCCAGCGGTCCCCCACCCACACCACCTCTCTAGCTTTCAGCTCTGTGAGAGCTGAGTTTAGCGAGACCCAGCCAGCTCTCCTGGGGCTCTGTCCAGTTCTTTTTTTGTTTTTCAAAGTCGGGTTTTGCTGTAGCCCAGGCTGACCTGGAACTCACTATGTAGTCTTGGGGTGGCCTCAAACTCACTGTGATCCTCCTACCTCTGCCTCCCCATTGTTGGGATTAAAGGCGTGCGCCACCACACCTAGCTCTCTGCCCAGTTCGTTAGCTGGCAGGCTCCTGTTACTTTAGGTCATTATGTGGATGGGAGAAGAGGAGGGAAGAGAAAGGGAAGGAGGGAAGGAAGGGGAAGAGAAGGAGAGATGAAAAGGAGGGAGGGTGGAAGGGAAAAGGATGGGGCAGGATAGAGAAGAGGGAAGAAAAAAGGGATGAAGGAAGGAAAGGGAATGAGAGAAGAGAAGAGAGGAGAGGAGAGGAGAGGAGAGGAGAGGAGAGGAGAGGAGAGGAGAGGAGAAGAGAAGAGAAGAGAAGAGAAGAGAAGAGAAGAGAAGAGAAGAGAAGAGAAGAGAAGAGAAGAGAAGAGAAGAGAAGAGAAGAGAAGAGAAGAGAAGAGAAGGACAGGGAGGAAGAGAGGGAGGACGGGAAGCTGGGTTAGTTCCTAGCCCTCTGCATGGCTCTGTCCTTCATGTGAAGTGGACTTTGCTGAATCTTCCCTGCCTGGTCCCCTCCATCCTGTGCAGCCCTGTGTCCCTAGCAGCTGACACCCCTTGAAATACCAAACAAATTTTAAAAAGGAACTCTGAGGCCAGGTGTGGTGGTGCATGCCTTTAATCCCAGGACTCAGGAGAAGCAGAGGTAGGAGGATCGCCGTGAGTTCAAGGCCACCCAGAGACTCCATAGTGAATTCCAGGTCAGCCTGGGCTAGAGTGAGACCCTACCTAGAAGAACCAAAGGCAGACACAGGAAAGACAGGCCTCAGGGACAGGTGAGCCTCCAGGCAGAGCGAACACCAGGTCCCTCTCACCCAGAGACACTGGGGCAGCCTGCATGCTCTGGGGTCTGCTTACTTCAGCAAGTGAGACTCCTGGAACCCACCCTTCCGCCCCTGCTGCCTGTCTGCCCTGCGTGCTCACTGCACGGTCTACCCAAGTGCCCACCTCTCCACACCTGCCCCGGTGGCACTGAGCACCCAAGAGCCACGCTGGACAGACACGCATGAGTCGGGGACAGAAGTGGCCAGCCAGTGCCCACCTTGAACTGTGTGCCCCACCGAGGTGACTGATGGTTTTGTGTTCCTCTGCAGACATTGTCAACTGTGACCTGAAGTCCACATTGCGAGTGCTATACAACCTCTTTACCAAGTACCGGAACGTGGAGTGAAGGCCCTGGGTCACCACCCGCCGCACTGCCCAGCCACGCTTGCCGCGGGGCACCAGGGTAGCCCCAGAACTGCTTTGGCCCTGCTTGTTCCTGTCTCTGCTCTCTGTCACAAGCCCAGCGATGGCCCCGGGGATGGCGGCCGTTGAAATCAGGAAGGAAGTGACCAATAACCCAGCGGTCTGACCACACGCTCCCAGGCCCTGCAGTGGCCCTGGAAAGTTGCCCCCATCCCAGTGCAGTGCCCAGATTTCCCTCCCTGCGGTGTGGGAATCACCATCGGTGTGGAACACTCCCCAGAACATGGAGACAACCAAGGTCACCACCGACGGGTAGACACCATGCCAACGTCGTCGACACACAGGGCTCGCTCTGTGGTACTCAAATTTCATGAGCCCTCAGAACCCCGCTCAAGTAGATGTCATTACCCCGTTGTACAGTTGAGGAAACCGAGGCTCAGAGGTTGGGAGACTTGCTACCCGTGAGCGTTTGTGCTCCCTCTTTGAGCAACTTCTCTGTGAATAACTGGTTGATTGCATTCCGTTCTGCGCTTGTTCCGAAGTGTGTGCGTGCGTGTGTGTGCGTGCATCACTCAGGCACACCTACACGCCCGAAGCAGAGAGAAGCTCTGATCTCACACGAGGGGAGGGCAGGCCAGGCCGGGGCTTGGTGATTCACACTGAAATTGCCAAATTGAATTTAACCCAATTAATACTGCGTGTGTGGCAGGAGTCATGTCCCACAAATCCTTTGTGCAGATGAAAATTACTCTTAATTCCTTCAGATTTGTAGCAAGCCCACGTTCTGGTTTCAGGGTGACGTTTGGGAAGCATTCTGTTTGGAATTAGTGGAGTGGTGCATCTCCCAGCCTTTTCTGCTTGATTGCATGTAATGGACATGCCCTATTTTTCCTGCAAAAGAAGTACTCAATTCATTATCGTTAGGCAAATGTACAATATACTCGGGCCCCACAGAGAGCTGGGTGCAGGCCCATCAGAGCATCGCCTGGGAAGTAGGGCTCTTCAACAGAGACCCTTGAACTTTAAAGAAAGGAACTCCTTTTTGCCTTCTAATTGATCATTTAGACCATTCTGGCTAAGTCTGCCCACATGCAATTACTGGCTAATTCCAGGCAAGGAAAAATGTCAGTCATTTAAACCAAAGCAGGGCAGTTTCCTTGCGTGGGTGACTGGAGGGCTGGTGGTTGCATGTATCTCCTGCATGTGACCCTGACGTGGCACCACAGAGTTCTGCTGTGAGGCCCGCGGGATCAGGAGAGGGGCTGAGGGGAGAAGGTGGCGTGAGGCCTAGGGAACACGATGCAGGCAGGGGAGATTATCTGAAAGCTCAAAGTAATGGTACTAAACACTCATCTCCTCAATCCAACAAGGCCAATGTTGGGTCTTCCTCTTAGAAGCCTCATCATGATGTCACAGACACCAGCTTGTGTGGGGCTCCCTTGTCCCCTGAACTCAGTCACTTTCCTCACTGTGACCAATCATGTCAGCAGGAATCTCCAAGGTGGCAGGGATGGACAGCCGGGAACCCCACACGTCTTGGCAAAGCAGGAAGTAGAAAGCAGACAGAAAATGGGACCAAGCTATAAAGCCTTAGGGCCCTCCCCTAGGGATCGACTTCCTCTAGCAAGGGTTACACCCCCAAGTGAAGGCTCCACTACCTTCCAAAAAAAAAAAAAAAAAAAAAAACACGGTGCTGCCAACTGGGGACCAAGTGAGCCTCTGGGGGGTACATTTCTCATTTAAACTACTCCACCCCGTTAGGCTCCTTGTGAGAAGCCCTCCGGTTTGAGAAATTCCCTGTGGTCTCTTTCTCTATCTATCAGCCAGAGGCAGGCTTTGATCACAACATTCCGAGCTTCCCTTTCTTACTGTCCTGACCTCCCACAGCTCAGCCCCCTGGCCCGTTAAGATACACTGCTGTCTGCTGGCTATTTTGCCCTATGGAAGACTTGGTACTCAGCATCGTGAACATGTACGATAGAAAGGCCATGTACTGTCTTGTGTCAATTTGCATACGAGAACGAAATTCTTTTTTACATAATTAATGAAACAGCATATTTTTTCATTAGGAAACAGTGGGTAGATAGTGTTCCTGCTAGTCTCTTTCCAATTCCTGGTAGCAAATCAAGATAAATAATGCTTGGTCTCCTTGAGCAATGCTAAAGTGGAATTATAAGAATGCAGTCACTTAAACGTGCTTTCCTGTTGGACTTGTGTCTCCTTTTTTTGTTTGTTTTTTTGGTGTCGTCGTCGTTTTTCCCCGTTGATATTCCAGCTGTAAGTACACACATGTCCTTAGTGAGAACCCCCTTATTTTTGTATTTTATACATCTGCAGTAGGAAGACACACTTGGCAATACCTGGAAAGTTTTTAAATAGAATATTAAATGTACCCCAATGGGACTAAGGTTTTTGCCTAATCCAGGATCACAGGGCTGTTTCTGGTTGTAGAGCCCTGTTGTCTCATGGAGATGGATTTTTCCTGTAGATTGTGGGGTCTCCTGCTTTAGACATGACCATGGTTTTGAAAGTGAGAGATACAGCTTTGTAATGCATAGTGGTGGTGAGTAAACGGGGGTAAAGGGAACAGAAAGAAACTGAGGCAATAATCAGGTCTCAGGCTGGGATCTGGCTCAGTGGTAGAGCATTTGCCAACCATGCATAAGACCCTGGATTCCATTCCCCAATGCTGGAAAGATTAAAAAAAAAAAAAAAAGAGCCGGGCGTGGTGCCAAAGGCAGGAGGAGCGCTGTGAGTTCGAGGCCACCCTGAGATGACATAGTGAGTTCCAGGTCAGCCTGGGCCAGAGTGAGATCCTACCTTAAAAAAAAGAAGAAAAAAGAAAGACACAAATCTTTGTAAACTCACTACTTTTTTCTTTTCTAAATTTAAGTTCATTTTTTGTAATAGTTAATACATAAATACCATAGAACTCCAAAAACATGGATGATATCTAGTTTTTCTTAAAAAAAAAAAAAAACAGGCTGGAGAGATGGCTTAGAGTTTAAGGTGTTTGCCTGCGAAGACTAAGGACTCATGTTTGATTTTCCAGGTCCCATGTAAGCCAGATGCACAAGGTGATGCAAGTGTGCAAGGTTGCACGTGTGTACAAAATGGCACACGCATCTGGAGTTTGATTGCAGTGGCTGGAGACCCTGGTGTGCCAATTCTCTCTCTCTCTCTCTTCCTCTCTCTCTCTCTCTCAAAAAAAAATTCTTCTCCAGCCACCATGACCCTGCATGAGGGCCGGCAGCTGTTTTGAACCATCTCTTAGGTACTTTTTCAGAAAGAATCTCCGCCTGAGTGGGCATATAGACAGCCCACTGCATATACCATCCTATGGCTACCTAATATCCATTGCCTTTTTCATGTGTGCTAAATCTTGGAGCTTGTCTTGCATAAAGCTTTAACTGAACACCTGTGTTAAATCTTCAACACTTTTTATACATAGGATATTTAAACGTTGTTAAAGGAGAACCTGAGGAGATGGGCAGTGGCTTAGTGGATAAAGTGCTTGCTGCACAAGCCTGAGACCTGAGTGCAGATCACCAGACCTGTGGGTAAGCCATACACAGCAATAGGTGCCTGTAATCCTGGCCCTGGTGAGGGGAGGGCAGGTGGACACAGGGATCCCTACGGCTTGCTATTGGCCTGCCAGCCTAGCAGAACCACTGAGCCCCGGGTTCAGTGAAAGACCATCTCAAAAGTAAGATGGGGGCTAGAGAGATGGTTTAGCGGTTAAGCGCTTGCCTGTGAAGCCTAAGGACCCCGGGTCGAGGCTCGATTCCCCAAGACCCATGTTAGCCAGATGCACAAGGGGGCACACACGTCTGGAATTCATCTGCAGTGGCTGGAGGCTCTGGCGCGCCCATTCTCTCTCTCTCTCTCTCTCTGCCTCTTTCTCTGTCGCTCTCAAATAAATAAATAAAAATAAACCAAAAAATAAAAAATAAAAATAAAAAAAGTAAGATGGATGGGGCTGGAGGGATGGCTTAGCAGTTAAGGCATTTGCCTGCAAAGCTAAAGGACCCAGATTCGATTCCCCAGGACCCACGTAAGCTAGATGCACAAGGTGGTGCATGCGTCTGGAGTTTGTTTGCAGAGGCTGGAGTCCCTGGTGCACCCATTCTCTCTCTCTTTGTGTGTGTGTCTGTGTGTGTCTGCCTCTTTCCCTCTCTCACTCTCTCAAATAATAAATAAATCAAATTAAAAATAAATTAAATTCTAAAAAAAAATGTAAGATGGACAACGAGTGAGGAACAACATCATTCTCTGGCCTCCACGCTTGTGCACCCATACACATGAGTGTACAAATACACACATGCACAGCACATGCAAAAAGTAATTTAAAAAAATAGTCTTGGGCTGGAGGGATGGTTTAGCGGTTAAGGCATTTTCCTGCAAAGGCAAAGGACCCAGGTTCAATTCCACAGGACCCACGTTAGCCAGATGCGCAAGGGGACACATGCGTCTAGAGTTCGTTCGCAGTAGCTGGAGGCCCTGGTGTGCCCATTCTCTCTCTCTCCCTCTATCTCCTCTGTCAAATAAATGAAAATAAAGTATTTTTTAAATAGTCTAAGCACTTTGTGCTTCCAAATGTACATCTCTAGTCTGCTTTAGCTAAATAAAAGTAACCCTACCCAGAGGAAAACAAGCTCCCTCCATTCTGAGGCACAGGGCACCAAGCAGGAGCTGGGGGTGTCTTATCAAAGGCATCTCATGTGTCTTGAATTGAATTTTCAGTCTTCTTTGAGAAACTGTGCTAAGTCTGTGTGTGTGTGTGTGTGTGTGTGTGTGTGTGTGTGTGTGTGTGCGTGTGTGTGTGTGTGTGTTGTTTTTCCTGCTGATTTGGGGATGGGACCCAGGCCCTAAGCACACTAAACACAGACTCTACCACTGAGCCATACATCCCAGCTCCATTTTGTGTGACTTTGATTAAGGTTTCATGGGTGCATGATATTAAGTCTATTAATTGGCAGCTGTCTAAAACAGCTTTTTAAGAGTCGCGGCATCCCTCGCAAGGCTGTGCTGGGAGACCGGCCTCACACCAGGCTGCAAGAAAAGGCTTTCGCCTCCCACGTGCAGATAGAGTCGCTACCTCCCGAGTTTGGGAGCAGGTTCCTGTATCAGCCGTTCATCAGAGCAGCCTCGGGGTGGGTTGCAGTTTTCAATGCTGCCATCAGGACTTCTTAATTACTGTTAGCTTAGCTTCGTCATTACCGTCTATTTTGTTGTGGCTGCTGGGTTAACCCCACAGAATGAATTGGAGCTTATTTGAATCAACAGTGTTCTGGGGCTATAATTTTCCAATAACTAGACTCTACAACATGTATACATTGTGGTTCCCATAGGCTTCATCCTACCCCAGTACTACGGCAAATGTATACATAATCCACCTCCCCAAATTAGTACCCATTTATTTTTCCACTGGGAAATGAGACTAGATGGAGTCAAACAGTTTCTCCCCCGCTGAAGTGGCAAACTCTTTCAGATCCACCCTGCCTTTAGTACAGTCAGGAATCCAAGTTAGATAGTCCATCCTGGTCATACAAGAGGGGCATGTCCTCACCCCTTCATGAACCCCAACATTACAGAGAATTTCTCCTATCAAAGTCACTCGGATTTACTGGAAAATACAGGAGAGTTGTACAAATCCTCAGATCAAGGGCCCTGAGGTGAGAGTCACCCACTTGGCTGTATTTGTTGCTGGGACAAAACACCCGAGAGAAGCAGTTCAATGAGGGAAGGGGTTGTTTTGGCTCATAGTCTGTTGTGGCAGGGAGTCACGGCCGCAGAAGCGTGAGGTGGCCGGTCAGTCACATGCACAGTTAAGAAGCAGAGAGAGATGAAGGCTAGAGTTCTGCTGTTTCCTCATTTTAATATTTTGGGGTTTATTATTTATCTATTTATTTGAGTGCAACAGACAGAGAGAAAGAGGCAGAGAGAGAGAGAGAGAGAATGGGCACACCAGGGCTTCCAGCCACTGCAAACGAACTCCAGACGGGTGCGCCCCCTTGTGCATCTGGCTAATGTGGGTTCTGGGGTATCAAGCCTCGAACCGGGGTCCTTAGGTTTCACAGGCAAGCACTTAACTGCTAAACCATCTCTCCAGCCCTGTTTCCTCATTTTGATTCAATCTAGGCACCCTCCCATGGAACGATGCTGCTCACATTCAGGGTGGGTCTTCCCTCCTCAGCCCTGTCCGGCAATGTCCTTACAGACATGACCAGAGGTGCGCCTCCTCGAAGATTCTAAATCTAGTCACATTCCCAATGAAGAGGAATCATCACACTGGCTAAGGGACCTGCTTCCAAAGACCAGCTTCCCAAACATGTTCAGATTCCAGTTTCTGTGAAGGATGCATCAACATCAGCCGCCCATAGGTATAATGGCAAGGGTTATTTCCACAAACTCTGAGTACCCGTTCTTCTTCCCTGAGAAATATAAGCCCAGGCTAGCTCCAAAATTTGCCATGCCTTTCACACAGCGGTGGTGGCGTGTGTTAATATGTTCGTGTGTTCCTAAGACAGCAAAACTATGAGAGGACTCAGTGTGTGAAGACATGCAAAGTGTCGCATTTTGGTACTTCAGGCTAAGAAAATGAACCTCATGGAAGAAAACAAAACCCCCCTCAGCTGTGGTGGTATTTTCTGGTTTGTTTTGTCTTCTGGTTTGGGGCCCATTTCAGTCTTCTACACTAATGAATATTTGGACTTGAGGAAAGACAGAGGAGACGTTGGGTCTCAGCGTCATCTGGCCTTTACCTGGTGCCACCAGAGACCGCTCCAGCAGGAGTGCCTCCTGGGACTTCTCCCCTTAGCCGTTAGCCGCATGTCCAGCAAGTGTACACTGAACAAGAAATCACAGTGTGGAGAGAACGAAGTAGTGCATCAGTGTGACTTAAAAATTTGCCTCACTTCATGCAGGAAAAGTACAGCCAGTGCTCCATCTACACATTAAACTAAATTTAACCACGTACCGATTTAAAAAAATGGCTTTTATGGGTGAGGATGTGGGGGAAAGGAGTCCTTACACATTGCTGGTGCGGATGTAAACTAGTTCAACCGCTGTGGAAATCAGTGTGGGGAATCCTGGGGGAAAAAAAAAAAACAAAACTAAAAATTAGGCAGGAGAGATGGTTCAGTGGTTAAAGTACTTGTCTGCAAAGCTTAACAACCCAAGTTTGATTCCCCTAAAGCCAGATGCACAGAGTGGCACATGCATCTGGGGTTCATTTGCAGTGACTAGAGGCCCTGGCGTGCCCATTCTCTCTCAGACTCTCTCCTTGTTAATAAATAAATAGGGCTGGCTGGAGAGATGGCTTAGTAGTTAAGTGTTTGCCTGTGAAGCCTAAGGACCCTGGTTCGAGGCTCAATTCCCCAGGACCCATGTTAACCAGAAGCACATGGGGGCGCACGTGTCTGGAGTTCCTTTGCAGTGGCTGGAGGTCCTGGCATGCCCATCCTCTCTCTCTCTCTCTCTCTCTCTCTCTCTCTCTGTCTATCTATCTATCTATCTATCTATCTATCTATCTATCTATCTATCTGCCTCTTTCTCTGTCTGTTGCTCTCAAATAAATAAATAAAAATAAACCAAATAAATAAATAAATAATTTTTTTTTTTTTTTTTTTTTACTGTAGGCTCTCACTCTAGCCCAGACTGACCTGGAATTCACTATGTAGTCTCAGAGTGGCCTCAAACTCATGGAAATCCTCCTACCTCTGCCTCCTGAGTGCTGATATTAAAGGTGTGTGCCACCATGCCCGACTGAAAATATATATTTTTTTAAATAACAAAAATAGAACTGCCATATGACTCATCTGTAACAGTCCTGAGCATATACCCTAGGGAACCTAAGTCAACATATCACAAAGTTACCTCCATATCCATATTTGCTGAAACACTGTTCATAACAGCCAGGCTCTGGAATCAGCCTAGGAAGTCCAGCAGCAGAGCAATGTATGAAGAACACGTGGGATTTTATTCAGTTGCGAAGAATACAATCTCAGGGCAGGAGAGATGGCTTAGCAGTTAAGGCACTTGTTTGTGAAGCCTAAGGACCCACATTCAATTCCCCAGTACTCACCCAAGCCAGATGTACAAGTTGGCGCATGCATCTGGAGTTCATTTACAGTGGCTGGAGCCCTCTCTCTCTCTCTCTCTCAATCTCTCTCTCTCTCTCTCTCTCTCTCTCTCTCTCTCTCTCTCTCTCTGTCAAATAAGTAAATTAAATTAAATAAGAAGCAAAAAAATAAAATCTCATTGGCAGGAAAATATATGGGATTGGAGATCATCATATTCAGGGAAAGAAGCCCCACCCAGAGAGATAAGTATCACAGTTTTCCTCTATATGTGGAACACGCGCACACACACACACACACACACACACACACACACACACATACATACACACTGTTACAGTCAATTTCACATTACTGGTAGAAATCACCCAACCAAGAGCAGCTTGTGGGAAAAAGAGGTTTATTTTGGCTTACAGGCTTGAGGGGAAGCTCCATGATGGCAGGGGAAAACTATGCCATGGGCAGAGGGTGGAGATCACATCCTGGCCAACATCAGGTGGACAATAGCAACAGGAGAGGGTGTCAAACACTGGCAAGGGGACACTGGCTGTAACACCCATAAGCCCGCCCCCAAGAATACACTGCCTCCAGGAGGCTTCAACTTCCAATTACCATCAGCTGGGTATGTAGCATTCAGAACACCTAAGTTTATGGGGGACACCTGAATCAAACCACCACATGCACATACACATACACATTCACATACACAGACATACACACACTCACACACATACACATTTTCAGTTACTTTCTTGCTGAGACAAAATAACAGATCGAAGCAGGGCATGCTGGTGCACTCCTTGAATCCCAGCACTTGAGAGGCAGAGGTAGGAGAATCGCTGGGAGTTCGAGGCCACCCTGAAATGACATAGTGAATCCCAGGTCAGCCTGGGCTAGAGCGAGACCCTACCCCAGGGCGAAAAAAAAAAAAAAGAAAGAAAATAATAGAACGAGATGCAGTTTATGGAAGGAGGAGTTTAAGGAGGCTTGCCGTGTCAAGAGGCAGTTTCAGCATGGCCGGGAAAGCATGGCACCAGTGAAAAGCCACCAGCGCACTGCAGCCGGGAGCAGAGGGAAAACGGGATGTGGAGCGTCAAGGTCCACACCCCCACATGCACGCTTCCTCCAGGTTAGGCTCCCCCTTCTAATGGTTTCACAACCTTCCCAAACAGCGCTGCCATCTGGGGTATTTGTACTCAAATGGATGAGCCTATGGGGCACTTTGCATTTAAACCATCACATAAAGCCATACATATGACATGAAAAGAGAATGGAGACTATTGGGGAAGATAAAGGGACGGGCCCAGTAGGAGCAGGGGACAGGAGGTGGCAACAGGAATTGAGTATGGTCAAAGCACATGACACACTTGAACAAGAATGTCATTTATAAAACCCATCACTTGTCTTTAATCCCAGCACTCAGGGCTGGGATAGGAGGATCACTGTGAGTTCAAGGACAGCCTGGGACTAATTCCAGGTCAGCCTGAGCTAGAGCAAGACCCTACCTCAAAAAAAAGAAGAAGAAGGGAGGAGGGTACTGAATAGGTTGATATTGTATATATGTAAGTACAATGATTGCGATGGGGACGTAATATGATGGAGAATGGAATTTCAAAGGGGAAAGTGTGGGGGGAAGGGAGGGAATTGCCATGGGATTTTTTTTTATAATCATGGAAAATGTTAGTAAAAATTTTTTAAAAAAGAAGAAAAAAGGTATTTTAAAACCCATCACTTTGTAGAATAAATGCACACTAGCCTGGCGTGGTGGCACACACCTTTAATCCCAGTACTTGGAGGCAGAGGTAGGAGCATCTCCATGAGTTCAAGGCTATCCAGAGACTTCATAGTGAATTCCAGGTCAGCCTGGTCTATAACAAGACCCTACCTCAAAAAAACAAAAAAAGTAAAATAAAATAAATATATAAATAAATAAATGCACACTGAT
Source organism: Jaculus jaculus (assembly GCF_020740685.1). NCBI lineage: Eukaryota > Metazoa > Chordata > Mammalia > Rodentia > Dipodidae > Jaculus > Jaculus jaculus. The sequence goes on from NC_059104.1 coordinate 179,358,639, forward strand.
TTTTTAAATAAAATAATTTATTAAAAATTGTATCTGGGAGGCTAGGGAGATGGCTCAGAGGTTTAAGGCTCTTGATTACTAAGCCAGATAGCCCGGGTTCAGTTCCCTGGTGCCCATGTAAAGCCAGATGCAGAAAGTGGAACATGCACCTCTGGAGTCGGTTTGCCATTGCAAGTGGCCCTGGAGTGCTGATTCTCTCTCTTTCTCTCTCCTTGCAAATAAATGATGAATATTTTTTAGAAACTTGTATCTGGGAGGCTGGGGCGATGTCTCAATAGTTAAAGGCACTTGCTTGCAAGTCTGCTGACCAGAGTTCAATCGTCCCCAACACCCGTGTAAAGCCAGACACAAAGGCGCACACATCTGCAATTACAAGATGGCTATAACAAGAAGAGCCAGGAAAATCCCAAAACTGGTGCCAGCCAGACTGGCATTTGCAGCAGCCAAACTCCTGGAGAGGCCTTTGCTCAGAGAGGGGAAGGAGGGGACACACACCTTAATGTTGTCCTCTGATCTCCACATGAGCACCTTGGCACATGAGTGAATGGATGAATGAATAGTAAAATGGCATCTGAACACATCCAGACTTTTTTCTTACACTTCCCAAACAATACAGGACAGCCATTCACACAGCATTTCTAGTAATGAGATGTCATAAGTAATGCAGAGGAGAGTAAAATAAGGGGAGGTGTGTCTGGCTTACTTTGTATGCACTGCCAAGGCTGTGTCAGTTCATTAAAGGGACTTGAGCTTCTGCAGATTTTGGTGACTGTAGGTGGCCCTGAAACCAATCCCCAGAGACACAAAAAGACAACTGTGCTAAAAACTGTGAAAGTGATCTGATTTGGTCAAAAGAGTTCCATGGAAACATGACATCCTTTTTTTATAAATTTATTTTTGTTTATTTTTATTTATTTATTTGAGTGTGACAGATAGAGAGAGAGACAGAGAGAGAGAGAACGAGCACACCAGGGCTTCCAGCCACTGCAAACGAACTCCAGATGCGTGCGCCCCCTTGTGCATCTGGCTTAGGTGGGTCCTGGGGAATCGGGCCTCTAACTGGGGTCCTTGGGCTTCATAGGCAAGCGCTTAACTGCTAAGCCATCTCTCCAGCCCCTGACATTCTTTTTTATTACTATTTTTATTTATTTGAGAGAGAGAGAGAGAGAATGGGTACACCAGGCAGGTTTCCTAGCCACTGCAGACAAACTCCAGACACATGCGCCACCTTGTGTATCTGACTTACATGGGTACTGGGGAATCAAACCTGGGTCCTCAGCACCTTAACTGCTAAGCCATCTCTCCAGCCCAGAAACATGACATTCTAAAGCAACAATTCAGTGACAGCAGCCATTCTAAGGCAGGGAAGGCTAAGCATCCTGAGCCACGAAAAGTCTTGGTTCTGGGAGGAGTGGACGGAAAGCCAGAAGAGCCAAAGTTCGACAGGTAGAAAGCCATATCAGATGACAGGTATCAGAAGACTGCAGTTTATCCTCAGAACAATTAGCAGCAGCTCTTATGTGGAGCCCTCCCCACTGTGTGCAGAAGCTGTGAGCTTACGAGGTCTGGGACGGCCCTCATCTCCAGGTGCAGAGCAAAGAGGACCCAGACAGGAAGGTGGAGACTCCACCCAGCCCTTGCCCCAATCTAGTCCTCTCTCTCATAAATAAATAAATAAGAAACAAAGAAGACTACGAGATGAGAATGAGGACCAGTGCTCCCATCCTTTTCCTCCTAGAAGATGCCATTCCCCCACATGTGGTTTCCATGGAGGGGGCACAAGTGTTGCCATCCATCCTGAGAGGGTCCGGGTTAACCCACAGACACCGTAACCTGCAAACACTCAAGGGCTTTATATAAAGTGGACAGTAGGGCTGGAAAGATGGTTTAGCTGTTAAGGCATCTGCCTGCAAAGTCAAAGGATCCCAGTTCAATTCTACAGGACCCACGTAAGCCAGATGCACAATGGGGCGCACACATTTGGAGTTCATTTGGAGTGGCTGGAGGCCCTGGTGCACCAGTTCTCTCTCTTTCTCTCTCTCTCCCTCTGTCTCTCTCAAATAAATAAAACACATTTTTTTTAAAAAATAAAATAGGGCTGGAGAGATGGCTTAGCAGTTAAGCGCTTGCCTGTGAAGCCCAAGGACCCCGGTTCGAGGCTCGATTCCTCAGGACCCAAGTTAGCCAAATGCACAAGGGGGCGCACGTGTCTGGAATTCGTTTGCAGTGGCTGGAGGCCCTGGCATGCCCATTCTCTCTCTTTTTCTTTCTCTCTCTCTCTTTCTGCCCCTCTTTCTCTCTCTATCACTCTCAAATAAATAAACAAAAAAATTAAAATAAAATAAAGTGTGCAGTAGTTACAGAGGACGTCCATGCGTGTTCCTGTGTATGCTGTTGTCTCTAGGTTCCTTACGAAGCCTGATGCAGTAGAGGCTAGGTGAGGAGTCGTCACACTGCGTCTGGGGAGTGATGACAAATTCAATGCATTGTTCTCTGCTTATCTTTGATCTGGGCTGGTTGACTCTATAGGCACAGAGATCCACCAACCCAAAGCATTGACTATTTGAACCTGCGAGATGTGAAATACATTATTTCATTTTCCAAATTCATCCTGACCACCATGCAGGATAACGTTACAATGCTGCCAACTTATATCTCACCTACCATAGACAGGTCACACCCTGCCTGGTGCCGGGATTACAGGTGGGCGCAACCACACCCAGGCTGCGTGGTGTTGGGGTTTCCTGTGTGCTCCGCAAGCACTCTCCCAAGTGAGCTACGCCCCCAAACCGACCTCCAAGAGCTTTGAAAATGTCAGAAATATCCTTGCAAATTCCCACATGGGAGATCCTGGGTGAAAAAAAAAAAAAACAGTCCACTGGTAGTGGCCTCAGAACACTTCTCCTTGGTGGCCCCTGTGACCTGAGTAGGCTGTATTCCTGCCTCGACTCCCCCAAGCTCTCTGCAGGCGCCTGGGAGCTGGCTGTTTTGCTGCCATTTGAAAGAGGGGTTAGGCAATTCCGAGAAGCACCAGTGATTAAGATGAATGATGTTTTATCAACGAAACAGACTTTTCATTTCTTTTTATCGATTTTCATGTTTTCACATCTTCAGATGCTATCGGTTGGCCCAGGGAAGCATTCCAAGGCACACAAACGTCATTTAGGCAACAACATGAAAGGGCGTTATGCTTTATTGAGGTGGACAGGACAATAGATAAATATTTAATCTGCTGCACATCGGCTCAGTATTGGAGCCAGGGCCCGGGCTGTTCACTTCTGCTGTTCTGTGACTTCCTGGAAACCGTGACAATGGTCTTGCCACCCACCTGCAGGTACATGCCCTTGGCAAATATTTGGTGTTTCTAAAAGCAGCTCGGGCGATAGAGACTACCTTGTAGATTATGGTACTGGAGGATAGTGATACAGGAATTCAGGGTGGTTTTTTTGAGAGTGTGAGGTCCTCATCTCAGCTCTTAGATGGGCAAAAACTGAGGAGCAAGGGCTAGGCTCCTGGAAGATCAATGGTCACACTGAACTCTAAATCCGTGGCCTTTGGATCCTTGTCTTATAAATTTTAACAAATGAGGTCCATGGACCAGAGGATAAGGTTTAGAAAGATTTTATTATAGAGTTGAGGAGGGAGAGCTTTAATAAAAGGAGAGCTTAAGGGAAGACATGAATCCAGAGCTCTTGCTCAAAAGGTGGGGGTGGGGGGAGGCTCCCAGATCAAATGAGAAGCCCACCTGGAGACCAAGGTTGGGGTCTGGTATGGTCTGGGGTGAGGTTTTCTGGGAAAGGACAATCCTTCCAGAAATCTTCATCCTCCAGCAAGGGCCTTCTCAGAAGGGGGTGACCACTTCATAAAGTGGAAGGACTCCCCCAGGAGTCAGAGAAGAAGAGCCCAGGCTCTGCCTTATAAGCCCGAGGACCTTTCATGTCTTCAGCCACATCTAGTTCACTTTTGGAGACCCTGTCACCTCTAAACAGCCTCAGTAGAACCCCTTGTGGAACAGACACTTGAATTGAAGTCCTGAGCAGTGAGACAACACTAAGGCTAAGGGACCCAAGGTCATGGGCTCTCATCTCTCTCTCTTCTCATTCTGAGTTCTCTGCTCCATACAACACCTATGGGGACGGTTTGAATTCTCTGAGTCCCACTGGACCTGTTCTGTCTGCATCAGCGGTTCTCCAGTGTGATTTCTGCAAGGTTCTGCTTTGGAACTGCATGCTATACAGGCCCAGTACGAAGGCTGTCACCTCCTGTGACCAGCCAAGCTCATCACCAATGGGTCTAATCAGGAGCTACCAGAAAGCTTTTTATTTATAAAATTCGACCATCCAGAGAATACTACTTCCAGTCAAGATGGCAGATGCATAGCCATGCCAGAGCTCTGTAGGGTGAAATCAGGCAAGAATTGTGGGGCTCTGATGCTAAAGGTAGTGAGAACTGAAGACAACCGTAACCTATCAACAAGACAAGAGTAGATAGCTGACTCCCTGGCTGGAGAGGAACCACCCCTCACACAACATCCAGGACCCAGAGGCAGGGGGAACCACCAAGGAACTGGCGAGAAGGGCAAGGGCGCTGCTCCCACGGTGAGCCTGACAACCTGCACCAGAGTGATGAAGACAGACACTGAGGAGACTCAAAACACACCCAAGCTGAAATCCACAAGCTGCTGAGAGCTCAACACTGAAGTACACTTCAAACACACCCACCAAGGCTCAGAGAATTTTGTGGAAGAGGGATGGAAAGATTGTAAGAGACACAGGGTAGGAGGGAATGTCCAGAGACATTGCCCTCCCACACAATGGCTGACAGCTGCTCTCACAACTCACAGCTCACAATGCCATGGTAAATACCAGCAATCCCCCGGAGGAGGGCCCTCAGTGGAATGAGGGCAGGGTATGATGGTACCAGCACATGATGTGTCCCTACAAAGATTCTACTTAATGAAAAAAAAAAAAAAGCTCAAGCATCCATACTTCTTCATTTACAAATTAAAAGCCTGTCTGACCTATGTACATTCTGTGCAATTTGTCAATAAAATGGAGAGAGAGCTTTCTCTCCTGTTCTCCCATGATGATTCAACACCCATGTGAAGTGTTCTCACCCATGGTGGCACAGGTGTGTCTAAACTGATGAAATGGGACTCCAAACACCATGGGACCAGACATCTAGTCCACTCCCGGAGCTGGCCACCCTCAGAACACCCACAAGCAAGTCAGGCACTCAAGTCAGGGAACATGTGCACAACGTCTGTTCCTTTTTTTTGTTTTTTCGAGGTAGGGTCTCACTCTAGTCCAAGCTGACCTGGAATTCACTATGTAGTCTCAGGGTGGCCTCAAACTCACAACGGTCCTCCTACCTCTACCTCTTGAGTGCTGGGATTAAAGGAGTGCACCACCTCACCCAGAAGAATGTCTGCTCTTCATTGATCTATATGTGTGCACAAAACAGGGTCACAGCATGAGGGTCCCCTTCCAAATGATTCTTCTGTCCTAATGGCAGTGGCAGATGGCTCACTGGACACAGTTCAGGGGCGTGATGGAGCATCACAGGTCCCAGTTAGATTGCCTTCAGCCCCTGCTGCTATGAAATCTCAGGAACATTTGCTAAGATGAGTGACCCTGCTCCGTTCATACTGACGCTACAAACACCACACGACTCACCCTAAGATGAACATTTAGGGGCATTTCTCCAATGTCTTGCTCCTTATTACAACATCATCATCTTCATACAACAGATTCTAAATAGCCATCAAAGATCTGATGTCCATCCTTGGCTCAACTGGGAGCCATTTGACTATCCTTCCACTCAGCCCTTCCTTACTTCTCTAAGCTCACTCTTTAGTCACCCCATTTCTGTTTCTAATTGTTCCCCAACATGGACTCACTCCATAAAACCATGGAATGAATAGTACCTGCTAACAACTTAGCCACTGTCAACTTGACAGGACCTAGAATCACTGGTAAGGGATATCTCGATTAGGTTGATTGTGGTAGGAAGACCCACCTTAAGTGTGGGTGGCACCTTTCAGTGGGCTGGGGTTTGGAGCTGTATAAAGAGGACAGAGTCAGGCTGGAGAAATTGCTCAGTGGTTAAGGCGCTTGCCTCCAAGACTTAATAACCAGGGTTATATTCCCCAGTACCTACATAAAGCCAGATACACAAACTAGCACATGTATCTGGAGTTCATTTGCAGTGGCTAGAAGCCCCCACATACCGAGCTATCAGCTGGGTGTGGTGGCACATGTCTTTCATCCCAGCACCTGGGAGGCAGAGGTAAGAGAATCACTGTGAGTTCAAGGTCATCCCTGAACTACAGAGTGAGTTCCAGGTCAGCATGGGCTAGAGTGATGCCACACTGCAACAGGTACAGTAAACAAGACAGACACACGTCCCGCCCCATGCACATATGCTCTGCCCTCCAAACCCATATTGACTCTCTGTAATCACATCCCTGCTGGGATCTGCCACTCCCCTTTGGATGTGCCATGTACAGCCTGTGCCCTTCCAAAGCCAAGGATCTCACAAGAGGAATAGCCACTCCCTTTTGGAAAACGTGAGCCCCCAGCCCCTTTCTGTTCGGGCTAAAGAAAAGAGGTTCAGGGAACCTTTGCTGGACTATACGCAAATGCCCAACACGTGGCTCTAGAGGATGGGCATCGTAACAGCCTACCTGTCAAGAGGAAACAGAGAGTCAAAGAGACCCCACCTGGGACTGGCACCCAGCTCTACCTCATTCTGAAGTCCCCCTTCTCTTTCCCACAGCACCCTGCTGCCTCTGGTTCCTTGAACCTTGACTCTGCAGGCCACACATGTCAGTGCTCGCTTTGGCAGCGCATATACTGAAATTGCAATGAAACAGACAAGATGAGCATGGCCCCTGAACAAGTGAATTGAGCCTGAAAAAAAAAAATAAATGTCAGTGGGATTCCACTCTCCCTGGGAAGCAGTGGTCCTTTTAACATATACATGCTGTGTTTCCCCTTAACTTTATGCGTTTGCTTACATCATCTACTTGTGAGTCAGTAGGCAGAGGAGGAGGGGCCTTCCTTAACTGCCTGCAAGAAACTCTGAAAAACTTAACAAAACTCCAAAGGTTTTCTTTTGAGGGTACTTAATGTTTTGTTTTGTTTTCCTGCCAAAGTTCTTTAGAGGTGCTCTGGGGAAGAGGCATGGGTCTGAATACTGAGGAATTCTCACTTCTTCAACAGAGAAGTGTCCTGTCATTGTTGGGGACGAGTGGGGTTGGGGCGCTGTCCTCTGGGCAGAGAAAGCAGGCAGCTGGCCCGAGTGAGGCTTCTGGGGTGGGGGTGGTGGGAAGGAAGAGTCTGTGTCTGTGTGGACTTGAGGAAGGGGCTGAATACTGCTGGATCCAGAGAAAGGGGCCACACCTGGCATGGTCTCTCAGGTGGGGGATGACTACAGAGGCTGGATCCAATTCACACAAGTACATAGGGTAAGAGTGGAGGAGAGGTTTGGGAGGTGGGAATGGAGAAGAGGGTGTGTGTGTGTTATGTGAGTGTAGTATATGCACATGTATGTGGATATGCACACTCCGTGTGCACACCTTCTAAGACCAGAGGCAGAATGGCCTCGATTGCTCGTTGACCTTATTTCCTTGATACAATCTTTTACTACTTTTTCCTGTCTTTCTTTTTTCCTTTCTTCCTTCCTTCCTTTCTTTTCTTTCTTTCTCTCTCTCCCTTCCTTCCCTTTCTTCCTTCCTTCCTTCCTTCCTTCCTTCCTTCCTTCCTTCTTTCCTTCCTTCCTTCCTTCTTTCCTTCCTTCCTTCCTTTCTTCCTTCGTAAGCCCTGGCACCACCAATTCTCCTGGGCTGGAGTTCTGGGCATGAGCAGCCATGCCCAGCTTCTTACATGGGTACTCAGGATTGAACCCAGGTCCTCATGCTTGCAGAGCAAGCACTCTTACCCACTGGGCTATCTCCCCCAAGAGAGGGCCTCCTGCAGGGAGAGCTGCTGACTCTAAGAGGCTCAGCAAGGAACTAGCCAGAATCAGAGAAGAGCACCACCGGGGCACATTCAGTGCCCACCTCTGGGCCATTTAATCATGCCTGGGATGGTGCAGGAGATGCGATCTATACTACCATGGCCACCATTCAAACTCCCAGGGAGTGAGAAAGAGGCCACTCCTGAAGGAAAGGTGTTAATCTGGTCCGGGAGAGCCCTGGAGCCCACAGGAAAGCCCTTTCCCTGGCTCTAAGCCAGGCACCAAGCCCAAGTCAGAGAAGAGCTAGCAGTCCCCAGCCTGGGCGCGGTCTGCAGCCTCCCTGCCCTTTCCCTTGGACTGGAGGGCCAGGATTCCCAACATCCCAACACAAGACACAGCGAGCCACACAGAGGTCCTCTGACCCTCCAAGCAGGCAAACAGCCCTGAGCACCGGGACCTGGGATTTCTTGGCCGGTTTTCGGAGCAGAGGAGGGAGGGCAGTGAAATCCAGAAGGCTCTTTGGAGAAGTCTGCAGTTTGGGAACAATTCTGCTAAGTCATAAATGCTTTGAATTCCTCAGCCTTTGCCTTCAGGATTTCTGGCAGCCCAGGCAGTAGCTGAGTATTCCTGGACACACACTGCTCACTGCTCGCTCCTGCTCTAGGGAAAGCCAGCAACAACCCAAGCTGTGCCGTGGGGAGGGAGGCCTGGAAGCAGGAAAGGATTGTGCAATGGACTCTGGCGCCTCCAAGACCCCCTCAGGACCATGCTGTCTTCCTTCCACTTTACCCTTCTCCCCAAAATACTTTCCCATTCTCCCCAGGACCTCTGCTGAAGGCAGCTGCCAGACTAAGATACAATCACACACTCTCCCCTGGGGACCCCAAAGTGGGTCCCAGCTCCCCCTCAGGTGTGGTCTGTGATGTGCGCCCCCCACTGCTTGTATCAGGTGTGTTCCCACAAGTGGCTGTGTCTGTGAGGCGTGCTCCCCACAACTGTCGCTGTGATCTGTGCTTCCCACAGATGCCAGTGTCCCTTGCATCTCCCATGGGGCCCTTTCCTGTGCTCACCCTCCCCACCCACACACACAGGCTTCTGCCAGCAACTACATCTCTCAGCCTGTCGCCCTGGATCCCTGCCTGGGGCTGCTAGGGAAGCAGAGGGGAGAGGATTGTGGAGGTTTGAATAGATGCCCCCCAATATATTCAGTTTTTTATTAGTTGTAGTTTGCGTCTGCAGCCACCTGGCTGGAGGCGGTGTCACTGGGTGGATCTTAAGGTGTGGTGGTGGGTTTGAGATTTCAATCTAAAGATTTGCAAAGTGTGCCTAGCTGGAGCTCCTCAAATGTGCTCTGTGGCTTTTGGCTTTTGGCTTTTGGCTTGTACTTCTCTGTGTGTGTGTGTGTTTGGTCCTGTGAAGGCAGGCCAGCTTCTTCTGCCATTTATGGAACTTCCCTTGGATCTGTAGGCTTCAATAAATATCCCTTCCTCAATAACCGTTCCTTTCATCAGAGTGAACTTGAATCTATCTGCTACAAGGATTTAGTATGAAATGCTCAGAATCTTAGCAGCATTCAATCCTTCGTTCAATCAAGCTCTGCCCCTCACAACTACCAGAACTCGCCCAAGGGGGCAGAGTAGATTGGTGTCAAGGCTGGCACCAAGGGCCTCTGAGGAGCCTGCCCTCCATTTTCCTGGGTCAATATTACAACCACTGGTCACCTCCTTTGTAACGAACTACAGAAATGATACCTCAAAGTATAGTCTTGCCCTCCTTTGTATATAAACACAGACCCTGTCTTTCACAGCCCCCGCCCCAGGGAGGGGTAACCCACATAATTTTACAGATGGCTCTAAGGGGTTTAAGTGACTTGCTAAGGCTGCAAACACCTGGCATTGGCAGAGTGAAGCAAACCCAGGGGATGCATGACCCCCAAAGCCCATGTCCTTTCATGACACCACTCTGCCTGTGTATCTTTTGGAAGATGTTTACAGCCCAAAGTAGATCCAGTCCCCTGCCCTGTCAGGGTCGGGACATCAGGGCAGCCCTCTATGGGGGAGACTGAATGTGTGGCCTCCGTGTGGGAATTACTTGTTTCTCGGGTCAGGCTCCTGCTGGTTCCTCAGCTCCATGAGGCAGACACACTGCAGCGCCAGCACAGCAGAGCCTGGAGAGCCCAGTGCCCTGCGGCCCCTAGCCCTAAAGCATAGACGACGAGAACGTGCTTGTGAGGGGAGATGGCTCAGTGGTTAAGTATTTGCCTGCAAAATCAAAGGACCCACGTTCGATTCCCTAGGACCTATGTAAGCCAGATGTACAAAGTGGCACATGAGCCTGGAGTTTGTTTGCAGTGGCTGAAGGCCCTGGAACACTCATTCTCTCTCTCTCTCTCCTCTGCCTGTCTCTCAAATAAATAATTAAAAAAAAATTTAAGCTGAGCATGGTGAGGCACGCCTTTAAACCCAGCACTCAGGAGACAGAGATAGGAAGATCACCGTGAGTTTGAGGCCACCCTGAGACTGCATAGTAAATTCCAGGTCAGCCTGGGCTAGAGTAAGACCCTACCTCGAAAAAAAAAAAATTGTTTTGTTTTTATTTATTTATTTTCTCAATTTTTATTAACATTTTCCATGATTATAAAAAATATCCCATGGTAATACCTTCCCTCCCCCAACTTTCCTCTTTGAAATTCCATTTTCCATCATATTCCCTCCCCATCTCAATCAGTCTCTCTTTTATTTTGATGTCATGGTCTTTTCCTCCTCTTATGATGGTCTTGTGTAGGTAGTGTCAGGCACTATGAGGTCATGGATATCCAGGCCATTTTATGTCTGGAGGGAGCATGTTGTTAAGGAGTCCTACCCTTCCTTTAGCTCTTACATTCTTTCCACCACCTCTTCCACATTAGACCCTGAGCCTTGGAAGGTGTGATCAAGATGTTACTCAGTACTCCAGTCTCTTCTTTCCAGCATTATGATACCTTCTGAGTCATCCCAAGGTCACTGCCATCTGAAAAGAGAAGATTCTCTACTCAAAGTGAGAGTAGTGTTAATATAAGGGTATAAATATTAAGAGAAGTGCTTACTGGGCAATTTGATGAGCATAGTATATACACTTTTCCAGACATCAGCAGATGTTACACCCCTAGGGCTCATGACTACCCCTGTTTAAGTTTTCAGTATCAGGGATGTGTCCCCTCACCCCCCATGGAGCGGGCCTCCAGTCCAATTGGAGGGCAGTTGGTTTCCACCATGACAGACATGCCACTATTGCACCGTTGGCTCATTTGGCCTGGCTGGCTAATTATAAGGCTTTCAGTGACCACTGTTGAGTATCTTCACTGGTGGTATCTCCTTCTCCCATTGAACTACATGTAGAATGGCTTCTTCCAGCTTTCTGTCAAATTTTTCTCAATTTTTATTAACATTTTCCATGATTATAAAAAATCCCATGGTAATACCCTCCCTCCCCCCACTTAACCCTTTGAAACTCCATTCTCCATCATATCCCCTCCCCATCTCAGTCAGTCTCTCTTTTATTTTGATGTCTTGATCTTTTTCTCCTCTTATGATGGTCTTGTGTAGGGGGGCTCTGCAGTCCATGCTAATCTATCATCTGCTTATGAATAATTAGTGTCAGGCACTGTGAGGTCATGGATATCCAGGCCATTTTATGTCTGGAGGGAGCACGTTGTAATGAGTGCTACCCTTCCTTTGGCTCTTACATTCTTTCCGCCACTAAAATTTTTTTAAGATTTATTTTTTTTTATTTATTAGAGACAGAGAGGTAGGGAGAGAGAGAAAGAGAGAATGGACATGCCAGGACCTCTAGCCACTGCATATGAACTACAGACTCATGAGCCACCAAGTGCATCTGGCTCACACGGGGCCTGATGCATCATACACCAAGTCCTCATTAAACATGACTTCCTTCCTATCCTTGCTTGGGAACATGAGCCAGGCAAGGCAGGAAATGGTAGCAAGAAGTGATGAACATGAAAATGAGAGAGAAAGGGAGCTCATGCGTCTACAGAGATGGTCACCTATGAAGCCAGGCCCACAGAGGAGGACTGGAGAATGGGGTTAGAACCCCCCAAAAGGCTGGAAGACAAGGACTGTGAGGCCAGAGTGTGAGCTAGTGTGACTGTTTTAGGGTGACTCAGACCCCAGGCAGGACAGGACTAAAGCCTTCTAAAGCATGTTCCAGAAAAACCTACAGGTTGCCACCATGGCTAGTGAACACATGCCTCTTCAGAGGACACCAGTGGCTTTCTGGTGCCCAGGTAGTTGAGACTGGCAACCCAAGGCAGCTCTTGGGCCAGAGTGCCACACTGGTAAGGCTGAGCAGGCATTTACTGAAAGATGGTGCTGGGGAAGAGCCCAATGCGCCCAATGCAAAGGCAGAGCTTCTGGGTTTGTTTTCATCCATGGCTCCTGGGTGTCCCCTCCTCTCCAGTATCCCTCAAGACTAAAGGACAGGGACAAGGGAGGTCTCCACTTCAGAGTTGCTGTGAGGACTCGGAAAAACCACGCAGAGCATGGAAAAGCATGTTTGCTGGGGGTCTTTTTCTGTCACTCCTGGCCTGGCTTGTTTCCCCTTGTGAAAGAATCTTACTCAGTCCAGAGCTTGATGTTCATGAATCCCAGTGAACCTATGGTCTTCCCAGGACTGGGATGACATTCATGTAGCAGACAGCTTCAGGTTCACTGAGATGTACTTCCAGACCAGACACAGTTATGAAGGAAGAGACATTTATTGAAGCTTACAGATACAGGGGAAGTTCCATAATGGTGGAAGAAGCTGTCCTGCTTTCACAGAACCAAACACAGACAGAGAAGCACAAGCCTAAAGGCCAAAAGCCGCACAGCACAGCACAGTTGAGGAACTCCAGCCAGGCGCACTTTGCATAGCTTAGATTGAAATCTGAAACCCAGCACCACACCTTAAGATCCGCCCAGTGACACCGCCTCCAGCTAGGTGGCTGCAGATGCGAACTACAAACTAATAAAACAGTGAATATATTGGGGGCTGTCTATTCAAGTGACCACAGTGCATGTGTGGTCACAGCCAGCTATTTACATGGGCTCTGGAGATTTGAACTCTGGTCCCCTCAGGCCCTCATGCTTGCAGGGAAGCACTTGACAGCTGAGTCATCCCTCCAGCCCCCGGCCCATGTTAGAGGACAGGATGCTAAGCTCCCAAGGCCTGGAGTCCTCAGAGCTCGTTCCTGTGGATCTTCCTTTGGCTGCAGGCCTCTCTCCATTCTATATCCTCCTCCAATACTACTTATCTAGCTCCTTGTCCTAGTCCACTTGCCCCGTGGACAAAGGTGACAGCTTTTCCTGGACTCCCTGGACATCACAGCTGTTCCAGACTCTGGGCTGGGCCCTGACCATCTGACAAGTCAATAAGCACAATCCCAGCCCTCAGAGCGGCCGGCCTGGGGACAGCTCATGGATCTGCACAAGGATGAACAGCAGAGGGAGGGTAAGTTCGGGCAGGACAGGTGTTGGATCGTGAAGGGCCTGAAATGTTAAGGAACCCATTTCTGTCCTGTGTTCGGGAATCCCACAAGTTCTCGAAGATTTTCCATGGAGGGAAGTGATGAAGCCAGGTTCCATCCTGCTGGGAAGAAGATTCTGCCTGCTCCCAGACCTGTGATGGTCAGTCCTCACTGCCAATTTGATCAGATTTAGAACCCCCTAAGATGGGCTGGAGAGAAGGCTTAGCAGTTAAGGCACTTGCCTGCAAAGCCAAAGGACTCAGGTTCGATTCCCCAGGACCCACGTATACACAAGGTGGTACATGGGTCTCGGTTCATTTGCAGTGGCTGAAGGCCCTGGTGTATCCATTCAATTCCCCTATCTATCTATCTATCTATCTATCTATCTATCATCTATCTATCTATCTATCTATCTATCTATCTATCTATCTATCTATCTTCCTCTTTCTCTCTCTATTTAGAATTGCCTAAGAGGGCTGGAGAGATGGTTTGGTGATTAAGTTATTTGCCTGTGAAGCTAAAGGACCAAAGTTTGATTCCCCAGGACCCACATAAGCCAGATGCACAAGGTGGCACATGCGTCTGGAGTTTGTTTACAGTGGCTGGAGACCCTGGTGCACCCATTCTCTCCCTCTCTCTCTCTCTCAGATAAATAAGATAAAATAAAACAAATAAAGTTGTCTAAGAGACACACCTCAGGGACAGTCTATAAGGGTGTTTCCAGAGCAGGTGACTTGAGGAGGGAAGACCTATGCTAAATGTGGGGGCTCCATCCCTGGGCAGGGGGTCCAGACTGATAGCAGAAAGGGGGGAAAGAAAGGTAGCTGAGCACCAGCCTCCATCTCTCTCTGCTTCCCGACTAAAGACACACGTGACCAGCTGCTTCATGCTCCTGCTGCTGTGTCTTCCCACCCTCATGACTTTCCCACCATGATGGACTCAAACTCGGAGCCAAAATAAGCCTTCTTCTCTTCAGTTGCTTCTTGTTTACTGTTCAGGAGAAAAGTAGCTAATATGGTGCCCGGGCCAGCAACACCCTAGCTTTTGTGCTATGCCTATGGGGACGCCAGCTCCTCTAGGGACAACATGCCGTAGCTCTCCTCTTCGGTTCACCCTGCAGTGGGTCCAGAAGGCTCGCAGACGTCCACGTGGACTGGAAATGTCAGTGCACTGGCCTTAGACACGGGCGACTGAGTCTCCCCATTGTGGCCTTGAGCAGGTGGCCACCACCCCCGAGCCGGGATCCGTTTCTGTATGAGCGCTGTGCACACTGCGGTGACAGTGAGATGACATTGTGTGTGTCACAGGACCCAGAAAGAGGTCACTGCATGCTCGCTGAATGGGAACTTGGCCGGCCACTCAGATTGAGGTCCCCATAGAAGGAAATACCAGACTCAGTCCAGTAGGGACAAAAAAGTCATCTCTGTAACTGGAAGCCTTTCAAGGGCCATCTGAGTTCTGCGGGGAGCGGCAGGCACGTTCTGACCCTATGGATGCCCTTGGGGTGGGAGGGGCTTGGGCTCCATGCACGGATTTACAGGCTATTAATAGCTGGTGGCACCAGGTCACTGTCCAAGGGACTCCATGGCCTTTTGCCCTCTGCTCTCCGCTGCACTGCCCTTTAAAGCCACTTAGAGAGGAGTTGTGCCGCTGACCAAAGCTGGCAAGAGAATTCGGTCTCTTTCCCAAGGAGTCTGTTTTCTCTCAAACGCCCTCAACATCACACTTCTCTTTCTATCAAGACGAGAGAAAGCCTGACTTTTCTCCTTGATTACTTTCACGGGCATTCCCTTCACTTATTATCTGTGACTAAGAGTGCATACTGTAAAACACAGACATTTTCTCATTTGGTCTTTATCCAAGGTAGGAACTACCTTTGTCCCCATTTCATAGGTAAAATACAAGCACACGCCTTTAATCCCAGCACTTGGGAGGCAGAGGTAGGAGGATTGCTGTGAGTTCAAGGCCACCCTGAGACTACAGAATGAATTCCAGGTCAGCCTGGACTAGAGCAAAACCCTACCTCAAAAAACCAAAACAAGAAAATACAGGACGGTCATGAGGGTTAGCCTGGCGTTTTTATGGCTTGAATCTGGAATGTCCCCCCAAAGGCCATGTGCTGTTTACTTTGATGTCCCTTTTTCCTCGTGCGTTGGTGTCATGTTACTTTGATGTCTTTTTTCTTGTGTACTGGTGTGATGTGCTGCATTTAATTAGTGTTGTCCACATGAGCAACTTCCCTGCAGCTACGCTATGAAGCCATCAGCTATGAGAAAGTATTTTCACCTAACTGGTCTAAGTCATGAGAAAATGCATCTAGATAACAAGACACAGGGATGTTTCAAGTACCCGATTACCATTATGCATCCTCAAAGGGCAGACGTGGTTTTCCACGTAGTCTCAACTTAGCGGCTCATTTCCAGCCATCATAGGCAGTTGCAAGAGCAGCTGATAACCCTGGGGCTTGCTAGTCAGCCGGTGGGATGGAGAGGAGGACCGGTACAAGCCCCCGGCCAAGCGCAACAGCCTGTCTCAAGGAAGGAAGGTGAGAAAGCAACAGAGAATGACCCCTTGTGGCCTCCGCATGTGAGTACGTGAGGCACGTGCCATATGCACACACGCGTGCGTATAACACACCCTTGCACACCAGAAATATAAGATATAATAATCAAAAAATGTAAAGCTCGGGCAGGAGAGATGGCTTACCTGCAAAGCCAAAGGACCCAGGTTCAGTTCTCCAGGACCCATGTACACACAAGGTGGTACATGTGTCTCGAGTTCGTTTGCAGTGGCCGAAGGCCCTGGTGCACCCATTCCATCACTCTCTTTCTGTCTCTCTATCCATCTTCCTCTTTCTCTCTCTATTTAGAATTGCCAGATGCACAAGGTGGTGCATGCATCTGGAGTTCGTTTGCAGTGGCTGGTTGCCCTGGCATGCCCATTTTCTCTCTCTTCCTCTCTCTCCTTCTCTCTGCCTCTTTTTCTGTTGCTCAAATAAATAAGTAAAAATAAATTCCAAAAAAATGTTAAGCTCAAGGTAGGTAAATAGTATTTGATTTTGGGGGCTGAGTCTCATTATATAGCTCAGGTTTGCCTTAAACTTATAGCCTTCCTGTCTGCTGGAATCATAGGTACACACCACATCCTCCCAATACACATCTCTCCTCCCCTTCCATCTTGTTCTCCTTCCTCCCTCCCCCACTTCTTCCTCCTCTTTGTCCTCTTTCTCTCTCTTTTAAAAATTTTCTTCTTTGTTTATAAGCAGAGAAACTTAAAGAATAGAGACAGACAGAGAGAATGGGGATACCAAGGCTTCTCGCCAGTGCAAATAAACTCCAGATGCATGCACCACTTTGTGCATCTGGCTTGCATGGGTACTGGGGAATCAAACTTGGGTCATTAGACTTTGCAGGCCAATGTCTGAACCACTAAGCCATCTCTCCAACCCCATTCTCCTTCTCTTTTAAGGCAACAAAATATTTCTGGGCAACCTTTATTTTTTAATTAATTAATTTTCTTGTTTTTTTGAGGTAGGGTCTCACTCTAGCTCAGACTAACCTGGAATTCACTGTGTAGTCTCAGGGTGGCCTCGAACTCACGGTGATCCTCCTACTTTTGCCTCCCGAGTGCTGGGATTAAAAGAGTGTGCACCTTACCATGGAATATATTTTATAATCATGGAAAATGTTAATAAAAATTTAAAATTAAAAAAAAGAGTGTGCACCACCACACCCAGCTCAGGCAACCTTTAGAAACACCTTTCTCCTTGGCCAGGGCAGAGCTTCCTGACCGTCCCTAACCAATCATGGGTAATAAGCATGAGGTCAGCCGAATGACCAACCTTGGCAATGAAGAGTGACTCTGGCAACATACAGAGGAGGAGGCATGGGATCCCTAAATAGACTCAGGGTTCTGTTCTGTATGGGGAAAAGAGAGAATAGTTCTTTAGGGGCTAGGGATAGTCACCTCTTATTCTAGAAGATTCTCCTTGCTCTGTCTCAAAGATCATGTTGCAGTCAGGTTCACATTGCAGGTAGAAATCACCCAACTAAGAGCAGCTTGTGGGGAAAAAAAGAGGTTTAGCTTATAGACCTGAGGGGGAGCTCCATGATGGCAGGGAAAATGATAACATGAGCAGAGGGTGGACATCACCCCCTGGCCAACATAAAGTGGACAATAGCAACAGGAGAGTGTGCCAAACACTGGCAAGGGGAAACTGGCTATAACACCCATAAGCCCGCCCCCAACAATACACTCTCTCCAGGAGGCGTTAATTCCCAAACCTCCATAGCTGGGAACCTAGCATTCAGAACACCTGCAGTATGAATTCCTGTCTGCCTCCTGCTAATTGGCACCCAAAAATATCTAAAACAAGGGCCAACTCACTTGTGCTGCTCTCTGAATCAGCTGGGTGTACACACTTTAGGGTTGCCTACTATGTGCTAACAGTTCGCAGGGCTGCGGGGTACAGTGATGGACAAGACCCTGTTCCCATCTTGGGCTTACATGGGGCGTGTGCTGTGCACCTGTAACCCCATCACCTGCCCTTTGCTCACTCCAGTCTCCCTCCCTGGACCTGGAGTCTGCAAACCTGAGCTCTCCAGAGACATGACTATCCCATGTGGAATGTCTTCCCTCGGAGAAGCGGGCAACTGGCAACAGCTCAAGTCCCTGTGGTAGGTGCTGGAAATTCTTTGGGGAAATTTGATCAATCACCTCCCTCCAGGCTCGAGGACCCCAGAGGCTGGGCTCTAGATGAGCACTAGTCAGGCTTCTGTGGCTTTTCCACACATCCCTCCTCCCTTCTCCTGTCTTCTGCTTAGTCTGCCCTCTCTCCCCACCTCCTTAGCAAAGAGCTCCTGTAAGCCCAGGCTGGCCTCATACTTGCTGCGTACCCAACGCAACCTGAAACAATGCCTGGTCACCCTGCCTGTGGTTCCTGACGGCTGGGATTGCAGGCATGGTAGGTAAATACTCTCCCACCCGAGCTGCATCCCTAGCCCCCATTTGCTCCCCTTCACTTTACCTTAGCTTTCTCACCCCAGGCTCATCCATTAGGGGTCAGTGCTGTGGCCCAGGCAAAAAAAAAAAAAAAAAGCAGAGGACCAATCTTCAGGCTGCATACAAGTTCACGTCTTGATAATTCTATTTACCAGCTGATTGTCCTAACTTGAAAGAATCAGTCTCAGGCTGGAGAGATGGCTCAATGCTTAAAGTGCCTGCCTGCTAAGCCTAACAACCTGGGTTTGATTCCCCAGTACCCACATAAAGCCAGATGCGCAAAGTGACACATGCATCTGGAGTTTATTTGCCGTGGCTACAGGCCCTGGTGCTCCCATACTGCTTTTCTCTGTATATCCTTGCAAATAAATAAATAAATGTACATATTTTTTAAAAATCAGTCTTATTGATTCCAGTTTTCTCTTTTGTAAGACAAGAGTAATAAATCCTACGTCCTACTGCTCTTAGTGAATTCAATAAGGCCTGTGGTATAAGGAGCCTGGTAGAAAGTCTTTCCCATGGTTGGTACAGTCTGTGCAAGCCAGTGGTCACATCTTGCAGCCACCTAAACACGCCCTGTATGTATTTACTATCGTCTTTTTTTAAATTTTTTAAAAATATTTTATTTATTTATTTAAGAGAGAGAGAAGGAGGAAGATAGAGAATGGGCACGCTAGGGTCTCTAGCCACTGCAAACAAACTCCAGATGCATGTGCTACCTTGTGCATCTGACTCATGTGGGTACTGGGGTCTCAAACCTGGGTCCTTAGACTTAAGCACCTTAAACTAAGCCATCTCTCCAGTCCTACTATAGTCTTCTTGAATTGAGTTGAAGTAAACATTTTCCAGATTCCTGGGCTACCCTGAGGGTATTTCTTCGGTCATCCCATCTCAGTTTAAAGCAGAAGCTAAACAAACAAAAAATATTTTTTTTAAGTAAAAAGGTTTAGAGAGATGGCTTAGCGGTTAAGCGCTTGCCTGTGAAGCCTAAGGACCCCGGTTCGAGGCTCAATTCCCCAGGACCCACGTTAGCCAGATGCACAAGGGGGTGCACGCATCTGGAGTTCGTTTGCAGTGGCTGGAGGCCCTGGCACGCCCATTCTCTCTCTCTCTCTTTCTCTCTCTCTCTGCCTCTTTCTCTCTGTTGCTCTCAAATAAATAAATAAAAGTAAACAAACAAAAGAAATTTTAAAAAGAAGAAGAAGCTGAGAAAAGATGGCCTGGAGAGAGGACGATGAAGTAAGCTGGGTGCTCACAGCCTATGTTGTCTTTGGCTCCGTCCAGAGCTGCGGGGAGCCCGGGATGATTGCGATTGCATCAGAGCACCTGGTCCCAGCAAAACCCGCCCGACGTGCTCAGGGGCCACATCTGCATCGCAGTGATGGCTGCAGCCCGCTGAAAGGCAAGGAGAAACTCTTTATCTAACGTAGTTTTCAACCCCAACCAGAAACTTTTCTTTGGCTCAATCGATATGGTGTGAGAACCAGTTTTCATTGACATGGAGTGTATTGAAGAGGCGCATCTCTGACAGCGTTGGGAGACTTCTTAGAAAGGCGTCCGCTCCCTGCTCCTCCCCATGGTGCCTTCCCCAGGTTTCTGAAATAATTATTCCTCTGGGGAAGCTAATCTCTGGTTTCATCTGGACTTGGTTTATGCCAGAACATCCCATACAAGCTCACTGTAATTCAGCTCAACACTGCAGGCCTGAGCTTCAGCAGAGAGACACCAGGGGCTATCTGCTCTTCTTCCAAACTGGCAACTTGTGTGAACCTGAACCCTGGTTAACTCATGTGGCACGCCATAATGCACTCACTGTGTCAGGCTCCGGCAGAAAATTAGAGCATGAATCTTTTCCACAGCTGGGCCTAAAGTGGCCAGCTGGATTCTCTGTGTCCTTGACGCCAGCCACAGAAGCATGTGTCCGTTACTGCATGCAGTCAGGACTGAGTAAAACGTCACTGTTTTACATCATTATTATTGTTATATAGACTTTGCACTGTTTTGCAAGTGTGTGGAGTACGTGTGGTGCGGTGCATGTGTGCATGGGTGGTGTATGCACGCATGTGTGCCTGTGCACACGCATGTAGAGGTCAGAGAAGAACATCAGGTGTCCTCTATTTCTTATCCGCATTTGAGATGGAGTCTCTCATAGAACCTGGAACAGCTATTTTCTGTCAGACTGGCTGACCAGTAAAGCCCAGTGATCCTCTGGTTTCCTCTTCCCATAGGACTGGGGTTATAGGTGTGCGTGGCCATGCCCAGCTGTTTACATAGGTGCCAAGAATCAAACTCAAGGGGTCTCGGGCTCTCTCAGGCCCTCATGCTGGGTGACATCTCCTCAGCCTCTGCACCTTTCCAGTACGTAGTTTTGGTGGGGGTGGGAGGGTGCTGGCAATAGTGTAATAGAATAATGAGAATTTTTAAAATATTTCCTTTATTTATTTATTAACAGAGAAAGAGGCAGGTAGAGAGACAGAGAATGGGTACACCAGGGTCTCCAGCCACGGCAAACAAGCTCCAGACACATGTGCCACCTTGTGCGTCTGGTTTATGCAGGACTTGGGGAATTGAACCTGGGTCCTTAGGCTTTACAGGCAAGCACCTTAACCACTAAGCCATCTTTCCAGCACAGTGAGAGTCTTTTTGAGAAACATTCAGAATGTATCCGATCAGATAGATCAATATCCTCTGCTTCCAAGTAGTCAGATTAGTTTCAAGCATACTGCTGGGAGCTGCCTCTAGGAGACCGTTGTGTTTTATTGATTTGCCATATGCCATATTTATTTGGCTAGAAGTACTCCAAACTAAGCATGAGGGTGATCTCTGCTGCCCTGTTCCCATGGCCAAACCTTATAGATGGTTTAAGTGTCCATTCATCAGATATCGTCTACCCAAACGGTGGCATATCCAGTCAGTGGCATGCTCCGTGATCAGTAGAAAAGAATCCCAAATGATCCTTACCAAAATTTCAGTGGCATTTTCACAGAAGTAGAAACAGCACCTTTTGGGTACCTCAAAAGATCCCCCATTGGGGCTGGAGAGGTGGCTTAGAGGCTAAAGGAGCTTGCTTGCAAAGCCTGACAGCCTCTGTTTGATTCCCCAGTACTCACATAAGCCCTGTACAATGTGGTGCACGCCCTGGAGTTCGTTTGCGGTGGCAGGAGGCCCCGGCTCGCTCTGCTTATAAGAATCCACTGTTTTTAGATTCTGTCTCGACGCGAGATCAAGTCCTCTGTGTCCTCCTGCCTCTGCTTACTTCATGCTGTGTGCTGCTTTCCGGTTTCCTCTACGTTGTCGCAAACGGTGAGCTTTCTTTTCTCTCAGAACTGTAAGGCTGAATAAACCGTTTCCTTCCTCAAGCTGCTTTCTGTCATGTATTTGGTCACAGCAACGGTAAAGTAACTAATTAATACAGGATACAAAGTGACAATCTATAAATTAATTACATTGTAGCAGTTCTCTTATGATGTGTCTTTACATCAAATCATCCCGTTGTACACTTTGAGCACATACAATTTTATTTTGCTAGTTACACCTCCACAAATCCTGGAAGAAAAAGGAAAACTATGCCAAGCAACCAATGGCGACATGGGCCACCACCTCAGAGAAAGGTAGCTGAAATGAACACACACCAGGTGCTGGCCCTGCTGGGGTCTTTAGGGAGGGGAACTCGTAGCCAAGGGGCGCGAGAATGAAGATGATTTCAGTTTTTCGTCATGTGATTTTTGAAAACTTTCAATATGGTACTTCGTATCACAAAGAAAATGGTGGGTTTTTGTTTTTGTTTTTTAAGAGTCTGTTTCAGAGCTGGGGGTGGTGATGCACACCTTTAATACCAACACTCGAACGTTGAAGTAGGATGATCACTATGAGCTTGAGGCCCGCCTGGGAGTAAGATCCTACCTGGAAAAGAAAAGAATGTGAGCCGGGCGTGGTGGCGCACACCTTTAATCCCAGCACTCGGGAGGCAGAGGTAGGAGGATCTCGCCGTGAGTTCGAGGCCACCCTGAGACTCCGTAGTGAATTCCAGGTCATCCTGGGCTAGAGTGAGACCCTACCTCGAAAAACCAAAAAGAAAGAAAGAAAAGAAAGTGATCCAGCGAGAGCAGACCGTGGATGTCGCTAGGCCATTCAACCATAGCCATGAGTTCTCATATGCACAGCCTTCATCCTGCTCCACCTCTCGGCTGTGGCTCCTGGTATATACCTTGTCTGACTTTCCCTCTCAGAGCAATTCTGTGAAGTACCATCTCCGGCTTAGAAATGAGGACCCTGCGACTCAAAGGAGCCAGGAGAGTTGCCTGGAGGTGATAGAGTACACATGAGGCCAGGGGGGACTTCATACCTTAGTCAGGCTGATTTTCTACTAGACCCAGGGGCAAAGGACCTCCTCCGATTGAACCCTCAGTGGAACTGGATCTTCACTATTCTCTCCACAGAGAGCTTGGCACATAGAAGGTGCCTTAAAAAATGCTAGACAAATGATAAGCAGAAAGCAAAATAAAGAGTGCCAGACTGGGACTGGAGAGATGGCTTAGTGATTAAGGCACTTGCCTGCAAAGCCAAATGACCCAGGTTTGACTCCCCAGGACCCATATAAGTCAGATGCACAAGCGGGTGCACGCATCTGGAGTTGGTTTGCAGTGGCTAGAGGCTCTGGCATGCCTGTTCTCTCTCTCTCTCCCTGCCTATTTCTGTATCTCTGTCTCAAATAAATAAATAAAAATTAAAAACTTACTAAGAAAACAAAAAAAAAAAAAAAACTTACTAAAGTAGCCGGTGTGGTGGTGCATGCCTTTAATGCCAGCACTCGGGAGGCAGAGGTAGGAGGATTGCCATGAGTTCGAGGCCACCCTGAGACTCCATAGTGAATTCCAGGTCAGCCTAGGCTAGAATGAGATCCTACCTCGTAAAACCAAAAAAGGAAAAAAAAAAAATTACTAAAAAAAAAAAGAGTGCCAGACTGACCAGTAAATTCTCTGAAAAAAATTTAACAGGCATCTATGCATCCTGTAGTTGGAGGGAAGTAGCCCATTGAGACTTCGTTTAGATGGCTATGTTCTATATTCTAGTATGTTTGCTTAAAAAGAACAGTCACATTGCTTTTAGTCACACCTCTCAAAGCCTCATGACTTGAAAATGCCTTTCGGGTGGAGGATGTTGTCGCAACAAACTCAGGAATGTGGTTTCCATTAGCCTACCTTTAAAGAGACTTGTTTCCCAGATGGGCGCATATGAATAAATAAATATTTCTCTTTCCGTTTTGCTTGATGTTTGTTGGAAGCATGAAGGGAGAGTTGAGTGAATGCTTACAGGGTGAACTTGGGGCCCAAACGGTTAATCAGCCAGCCCACTTGGCCTCCTTTTCCTTCCAGCCAAGGAAATGAATACACATGAGGTCTCCTGGCAGGCGGCCACATTCCTATGGGAACGTGGTAGCAGTGAGGGCCTTGGGACATTAAGAAGTAAATGTGTGGGAGTTGCAGGGCTCACTGCAAATGACCCAAGATGGTTCTGGAAAAATGCATGAAATGTTTCTGACCCAAGGATGCTCCACAGAGCTCCAACCATGTTTCTGGCCTTACTCAAACTCAGGCTGGAGTGGAGTTGGCACTGTCCTTCCTGATGTTTCCAAAAGCTGCCCAGGCCACGATGGACAGGTCACCAGGAAGCCAAGCTGTGGGTCCATCAAGAGCTTCTCATGGAAGACTCTCTCCCCGCCAGTCCCTGACCTCGCCATTCCTTCAGCTCTCGAATATTAGGAAGTTACTTGAGAGAACTTTGCCCTGGCCCCTCTTCCTTTCAGCTTACATCCTGTGGTGGTCCAAATCAGATGTCCCTCACAAACTCGTGTGTTCTGAATGCTTCGTCCTCAGCTGATGGTAAATTGGAAAGTGGAGCCTGCTAGAAGAGGTGTGTTGTTTGGGGCAGGTTTATAGCCAGCTCCCTCTGGCCAGTGGTCAACTCACCCTCTTGCTCCTGTTTCCACCTGCTGAGGCATTTTCCTCAAGTCCTGTCTCATACTGTTTTGCAACAAGTGAGCCCCCAGAATTCTGCAATTCCCTCTAGCTTTTAGGAAAGGCTATGGGAGATAGCCAGGATGCTAACAGAAGTTGGATTGTCATGGTGAACTTAGAAACTGTGATCTTCACACACTTTACCCCAAGATAACTCATGAATGGTGTTGTCACCACATTAGAAAGGAAAATAGGGACTGGAGAGATGGCTTAGCAGTTAAGGTGCTTGTCTATGAAGCCTAAGGATCCAGGTTCGATTCCCCAGGACCCACAAAAGCCAGATGCACGTGGTGCTGCATGCATCTGGAGTTCATTTTCAGTGGCTGGAGGCCCTGGTGTGCCCATTGTCTCCCTCTCTCCCCCCACCTGGAAACCTGCAGAACCTAAGCAGAAAGAATAAGAGAAGTGGTATCGAAGTGACATTGGTACCAAGACAAAGTTGTAAGCTCAGCCATGGCCCACCTACCCGGGGAGCTGCACCTCCTCGGCCAGGAAGGTCACCCGCATGGACACCTCCTTGGTCCCCAAATGACTGAATGCAAGTGAGCACCTGACTTAAAAGGGGTCAAGCTAGACCTTCTCAAAGCAGGCGTTTTGATTTGGGGTCCGGAGGTGCTGGTTGTCCCTAGGGGCCACGTGGATTGAGGAAAGGGGACTTGGCAGCAGTGGGGAGGCCGTCTTCTGTTCTGCACATGGAGACCCTCCTCTGCAGAGGGAGAGGATGTGTGACCTGCCCCGGGGAGCAGACAGAGACCACAGAGTCCAGCCAGACCTTGGCTCTCTAGTCAACCTTGCCAGGGTCTAGCCGTGGGATTTGCCCTTGGATGTTGCAGTTTCTAATTATTCTTTGATTTGTTTTGTTTTGTTTTTCAAGGTAGGGTCTCACGCTAGTCCAGGCTGACCTGGAACTCACTATATAGTCTCAGGGTGGCCTCGAACTCTCAGTGATCCTCCTACCTCTGACTCCCAAGTCCTAGGATTAAAGGCATGTGCCACCACGCATGGCCCAATTATTCCTTTTAAAAAATATGTTTTATTTATTTATTTCAGAGAGAGAGAAAATGGGCACGCCAGGGCCTCCAGCCTGCAGATGAACTCCAGATGCATGCGCCTCCTTGTGCATCAGGCTTATGTGGGTCGTGGAGAGTAGAACCAGGATCCTTTGGCTTTGCAGGCAAACGCCTTAACTGCTAAGCCACCTCTCCAGCTCCCAATTATTCTTTTTTTACAAAAGAGAGAGAGAGAGAATGTCAAAGTGATACGGAAAGAGAGAAAGAATTGGCACACCAGAGCCTCAACAGTCAAACTGCAGATGTGTGCCACCTCCTTGTGCACATGCATGACCTTGTGTGTCTGGGAGAGTTGAACCTGGACCCTTAGACGTCACACACAAGCGCCTTACCACTAAGCCATGTTTCTAGCCCAGCTATTGTTTTTTAAATGTGCGGGGGGGGGGGGCGCACCTCTGCCCGCGGGTACACACGTACGTGTGGGTATGCATATATGAGTGGAGGCCAGAGAACGGCCTTGGGTCCTTCTCTGGGTGTCAGCCATCTTTTTTGAGATAGGGTTTGGATGGGTACCTGGACAGGGAATGGTTAGGTCAGAAGAAAAGAATCTTCCACTTCAATAATGCAGCATCAGTTCAACTCACTTTATCACTTTATTGGGAGTTTTGCTTCCCAATATGCATGCTCATAGTTGGATTCCCAGTTTTTAAAATCATTTTAAAATGCATGTACAAGGGCTGGAGGATTGCTTAGCGGTTAAGCACTTGCCTATGAAGCCTAAGGACCCCAGTTTGAGGCTCAATTCCCCAGGACCCACATTAGCCAGATGCACAAGGTGAAATGTGTATCTGGAGTTTGTTTGCAGTGGCTGGGGCTCATTCTCTATCTGCTCCTCTCTCTCTCTCTCTCTCTCTTTCTCTCTGTCACTCTCAAATAAATAAATAAAAATAAACAAAAAATTTTAATGAATGTAAAAATGACATTTTATTTTTATATAACTGATATCTTAGGATCAAATAATTAGGACATTGAATGGTTTTCCACTCATCATTGGTCATTTGTATTTTTCCTATTCATTTTCTTTGCCAATTTTTTTCCCTACGAGACACTATGTTCTTTAATCATTGGTTTTAGGAACACCACATAGTATCAATGTGGCCCAAATGTTTCATATAGGCACTTTGATTTATTTTACCACTCAAACATTTTTAAAAGTCGGTCTAATCAAGCTCAGTGATTTCTTTCTCCATCTGGTTTCTGTATTTTGTGAATTTCCCACCCACAATGATACACTACTTCGTGTTGAATGTTAATAGTTCGTTTTTATGTTGAGCTCTATGTTCTATCTGGACTCTTTTGGGGGGTACAACCTGAGCTCTCACTTTTTGGAAGCCCCAGGGCTTTTGTCTTTTTCCTTCAATATGCTATGCTCATCATATACAAAAATTTGCATAAATCCAAGGGTGTAGTTCTAGATTTCCCATCAGAAGTCACCATCACACTGCTCCCCAGTGTCCAGCTTTCACTCGTCTTTGGCTAAAAGAGGGGTTACACACATCCAATTCTTCCTCCTAAATTAATAGTGCTTCACCATTGAAACTATGCTGACTTCCCTCTCCATTGGAGAATCTGTTCTTTTTCAGAAGGCAGCGAGACTGAGGAGATAAACTACCCCTCACACTTCAACCAAGCCACAGCTGAAACCACAGAGGAAGTGGGGAGACGAGCAAGAATGCTGCTTCCATGGTGAAACTGATCATCAGCGCCAGGGTGAAAGAGACAGACTCTGAGGACACTCACCACCTACCGAAGTAGAGATCCAAAGGCTCCTAAGAGCTCGTCACTGAAGTAGACTTAAAATTCACCCACCTCTGCTCGGGGAATTTTGCAGAAGAGGGAGTGGAAAGATTGCAAGAGTCACAGGTTGAGACATCATGCCCAGAGGCATTCCCTCCCCCCAAAACATAACTGCTGCTCCCTCAACACATCACCTACAACCCCATAGGCAATACCTGCAACCCCACTGAGGAGGGCCCCCAGTAGATTAATGGGGACAGGGATGAGGGAAAAGAGGGTACCAACACATGATGTATCTATATGTTGTTAATGATAATAATAAAAATCTTTTTAAAAATAAAATTAAAAATGCTTTCAAAGAAATAAAAAAAAAATAGTCAGCCTGGCATGGTGGCGCACGCCTTTAATCCCAGCACTTGAGAGGCAGAGGTAGGAGGATCGTCAAGAGTTCAAGACCACCCTGAGACTACATAGTGAATTCCAGGTCAGCCTGAACTAAAGTGAGACCCTACCTTGAAAAACAAAAAAAAAAAAAGGAAGAAAGAAAGAAAAAATGTCAATAAATCAGAAGAATAATTTAAAAAGAACATCTTCATGGTTTTTTAATTACATTATTTTTGTTAGGCTAACATACATGTAACGTTTTCATACATGTATGTCACTTTACTTTGTTCTCAATCATTCCTTTTGCCCACTAACTTCCCTGTATCTCCCGCCCCTCCACCCCGTTTCCTTTCTTCCCCCGGAGAGTTTCCCTGCTGCTTTCTTATCGCATCTGTCTTATTACCTCCTTTCTTCATATCTCCCCCTCCATGATACCCCTGCCGGTCTCACGACCTAAAGATACATATATATATACATACATATATATATATATATATATATATATATATATGTATATACACACACACACACACACACACACACACACACATATATATATGTAAATGCATATATATATATATATATGTAAATGCATATATATGGGCCTAGGAGATGGCTAAGTGGTTAAAGATACTTGCTTGCAAAGCCTGGTGGCCCGGGGTTCGATTCACCAGTACCCATGTAAAGCCAGTTGCACAAAGTAATGCATTCTTCTGGAGTTTCCTTGCAGCGGCAAGAGGCCCTGCATAGTCATTCATTCTCTCTTTCTCTTCCTCCTGCCTGCCATTTGCAAATAAATAAATAACAGGGCTGGAGAGATGGCTTAGTGGTTAAACACTTGCCTGTGAAGCCTGAGAACCCTGGTTCGAGGCTCCATTCTCCAGGATCCACGTTAGCCAGATGCACAAGGGGGCGCACACGTCTGGAGTTCGTTTGCAGCAGCTGGAGGCCCTGGTGTGCCCATTCTCTCTCTATCTGCCTCTTTCTCTCTCTGTCT